>NC_091802.1:15480454-15783484 GCF_041296235.1 Equus asinus
CTAGTGCCCCAAAGTTGCTCGCTTCCCATTAAGAAACAGGTAGGGGTTTTTATTTGGAGTTTTAGGTAGGGGAGGGGGATCATGGACTTCTTGGTCAGCGTTTTCCCATGGCCTGTGTCTCGCGCTGCTTCCAGCAGAGGAGACAAAGTGTTTCTCAAATAGGTGTCCTTGGCTGTTTATCTCCATGGTGGAAGGTAGACTCTGACATCAGGAAGCCAAGAAGTTGGGCCTGGGAAGCTTTGGTTTCTTCATATTCTCTGGACATTAGTTTCTCTGAAAAGAACTTAAAGGTCCTGGAATTAGCTACGACTTTAGTGGGAGCCCAGTTTGTGGCCATCTGGGCTTTAACAATTTGTAACTTCTCTTTGGTTGTAAAGCTCAGGGAGCCAGAGGCTAAAGAAACAAACATTTACATATGAGTGTAACTAAAGACCCAGGGAACTAGGAATGCAAGTTTTTACTTTTAACCCCATACATGCCAGGTTCACTGTAGGGGAATCAATATCAGGGCTGATATTAACTGAGAGCCAGTAACAGTAATAAGTGTCACTGGCATCAGGATATTGTAAATCACAAAGACCACTGAGGTTAGGTTGTAGGAAAACAAGATTAGTGAATTTATTTCCCGGGCATCCCATTTTTAAAGTAGATATTCACTCTCTTTCTTTCTTTTTTTTTTTTTTGAGGAAGATTAGCCTTGAGCTAAGTACTGCCAATCCTCCTCTTTTTGCTGAGGAAGACTGGCCCTGAGCTAACATCCATGCCCATCTTCCTCTACTTTATATGTGGGACGCCTACCATAGCATGGCTTTTTGCCAAACAGTACCATATCTGCACCCGGGATCCGAACTGGCGAACCCCAGGCCACCAAGAAGCAGAATGTGCAAACTTAACCACTGTGCCACCGGGCCGGCCTCTAGATATTCACTTTTGATAGGTTGTTATCTCTATTCCAAACCGTTAAATATATGTAATCATAACATTTTTCTCTTTGATCTTCCCTTACCCTTTTTTATTATTTCTTTTGATGACTCATCCAACTCCACCATGGCTTCAACTGTGGCTGTATCTATAGGTTTGATCTCTTTTTCCCATTTTTCTATGTTCAGTCACCTGGCCAACATTTGTGACCAAACCCCATACTCTGCACATCCAACCTAAGTAGATTGCAACCTTTTTTGAGGAGGAGAACCATATCTTGTTATCTTTATCTCTTCCAGAGAGATTATTGTGGCATATTGTTCATTTTGTGCACCTAATAAGTTTGCAGTCAATAGTTCTTGAATTATATCCAGATTTATTTTATGGGTTTCCCATATGTGGGGTGCTCACAGGCACACTCACCCAGTTTATCCTTCACCTCTATATCCAGTCTTGTTGATTCTCCATTTGAAATGATTTGTACATAACTTTTCTACTCATTGTCTCCATGCTTTAGTTTTGACCACTATCATGTCATTTTCTACCTGAAATATTGTAATGCTCCCTTAATTACTTGATCACTGGTTCCTTCCTCTTTGATCCATCTTGAGGCATACTGATTGTGGCAGAGGCTACTAGCTCCTAACCTAAATCCACATTATTCTCTTGTTGGGCACTCAGCTATACCACATTTCCCAGCCTCGCTTGCACTAAGGTGATATCACATGACTTATTTCCGGCCAATCCACCCATGTGTCCTGCCTCTGGGCTTCCTACACACTCTTTTTCCCCTATTGTCAGCTGAGTACAAAGGGCTGGCAGCCTGAATGGGATGGTGGAGTCACATGAAGGAATGAGCCTGTGTCCCAAGTTTTTCATATCCAGGAAAGCCACCATGTACCAAGAAGACACACTTGGACTGTTACAGAGGAGAGAAATAAACTTATTTTCCTTAAACCAATAGACATTTTGTCATGCATTTGTTATGGTCTTCCAGGATATCTTATGTAATTCACTAAATTTTCTAAAGAGACTTCTACTCAATAATTGGTTCCATCTGTAACTCATTCAACCACCAATTCTCAGTGTCTCTTATAGTACACACGGAAATTATACACCAGGAACAGGAAATGCAGGTAAAATTATCCTTCCCCTATCTATGACATGCTTTTTCATCTTTGCATCTAAATGAATTTGGTTTTCTCTCTTTAAATGCCTTTCCCTATATTGCTACAGAATCATAATACCTCAGGATTGAGAAGAGTCCATAAAATTCGAGACCTCAGAGACTATATGGTTAGCTCATTTGGTAAGGAAGTATAAGAATAAGAGGAGGACTCTTGGCAGCATGCTTGACTAAATAGACGTAGAGAGGTCACATTCTTATTAAAATACATAGACTTTCTGAATATTACTGAAGTAGAACAAAAATACATGTAGCCAGATATAAAAGAAAGAAACGGAAATATCTAGATATGAGAAGTAAAAGGAAAGCTCAAATGAAGGGTTGTAAGCTGGAGCAGATGCTATGGTGGCCCCTTTGGTGTTCACCATCAGGAATAAAGTCCTAAGGGCTGGAGTCTGGGAAGATAATGTTCCTTGTTCACAAGATGGGGACACAGATCTGCATGAAGTAGGGAGCTTAGTGCACTGAGTCCTCTGCCTAAAACAAAGTATTGGTCTATCTGTTAAAGGAACACTAGAGAAAATTTTGCCATATCAGAATTGGATAGAAAGAACAAAGTGGATAGAATTCATGGAGTTGTTTTCAAAGAAAATTCAAGGGAATCTCTAGATTAACTAAGAGATTTCAGCAAGTTTGTTGGATAGAAATCAATATGTAAAATATCAATACTATCGTATACTTACATAATAATAAATTAGAAATTATAGTATTAGAAAAGAATCCCCATTTACAATAGCAGCAGAAATTTAAAGGAGTATAGAAGTAATTCTTAAAAAAAGAGGTACAGACTAGTTGAAAAACTACAAAATTTTATGAAGACATTAAATAAATGCCAAAAAATAGGGTAATAAGCAATGCTAATGGAAATTTCAATACTGTAGAAATGTCAATTCTCCTCCAATTCATCTGTGAATTCATTGCAATTCCAATAAAAATACCAAGAGAAGCAAAAAGAAAGCTCAAATGAAGAGTTGTAAGCCAGAGCTGAGGCTATAGCAGACCCTTGAGATTTCAACAAGGAATTAAGTCCAAAGGCCGAAGTCTGGGGTCAAAATGACCCTCACACAAGATGTGGCGACAGATTCGTATGAAACAGGAAATTTAATTTGAGGCTTCTGCATAAAACACTTGAAGAATTTTCCTATTTACGAAAAGCACACTAGAAAAAACTTTTGCTGCATAAGATTTGGAAAGTAAAGACCAAAATGTTTAGAATTCATTGAAAAGACGATTGTCTACAAATGAAATCCAAGAGAATTTCTAGATGAACTAGAGGTTTCAGCAAATTTGTTTGACATAAATCAATATTAAAACTGAATTCTGTTCTTACACTTAAGTAAAAATAAATTGCAAAATATAATTTTTAAAAAGACCCCCATCCCCAGTAGCAAGAGAAATTTGGAAACCTAGAAATAATCCTAACAAATAAGATCCCAAACTGGATTAAAAAATTACAAAACCTTCATTTCACAGTATATGTAAGTAAAATGATTATATTGTACATCTTAAACTTATACAATACTGTATGACGATATATCATAATAAAACTAGAAAAATTTATGAAACTTTACTGAATGACAAAAAAGTATCTAAAAAATGGGGAGACAAGCAATGTTAACGGAGGCTAAATATTGTACAAAAGTCAATTCTCCTCCAAGTGATCTGTGATTTCATTGCAATCCCAATCAAAACACCATAGGCTTCTAGTAAACATGGAACACAGTAAACTGACCTAAAAGTTCATGCAGGAGAAGAAAGAGCCAAGAAGCACAGAATACACATTCTTTTCAAATGCACATGGAATGTTCTCCAGGACTGATTACATATTAGGCCACAAAACAAGTCTCAATAAATTTAAAAAGATCAAAATAATACCATGCAGCTTTTCTGACCACAAAGGTATGAAATTGGAAATCAACTACAGGAAGAAAATCAGAAAAGCCACAAAAATGTGGAGATTCAACAAAATGCTACTGAACAACAATTGGGTCAATGAAGAAACCAAAGGAGAAATCAAAAAATTCCTGGAGACAAATGAAAATGAAAATACGACATGCCAAAATCTATGGGATGTAGCAAAACGGTTCTAAGAGGAAAGTTTACAGCAACTCAGGCCTAATTCAACAAAGAAGAAAAATTCCAAGTAAACAATCTAACAGAGCATCTAAAGGAACTGGAAGAAGATGAACAAACAAAGCCCCAAATCAGCAGAAGGAGGGAAATAATAAAAATCAGTGCATAAATAAATGAAATGGAGATAAAAAAATAGAAAAAATTAATGAAACAAAGAGCTGGTTCTTCAAAAAAATAAAATTGGCAAACCCTTAGCTAGACTAACCAAGAAAAAAAGAGAGAAGACTCAAATAAATGAAATTAGAAATGAAAGAGGAGAAATTACAACAGATACCTCTGAAATAAAAAGATAATAAGAAAATACTATGAAAAGCCATACGCCAACAAATTGGATAATCTAAAAGAAATGTATAGATTCTTAGAAACATACAACCTTCCAAAACTGGACCCAGAAGAAGTAGAAAATTTGAATAGACCAATCACCAGTAAGGAGATCAAAACAGCAATCAAAAACCTCCCAGAAAATGAAAGTCCAAGACCAAATGGCTTCCCTGGTGAATTCTACCAAACATTCAAACAAGACTTAATACGTATCCTTCTCAAACTCTTCCAAAAAATTGAAGAGGAGGGGAGGCTTCCTAACTCATTCTACGAAGCCAACATTATCCTGATACCAAAACCAGACAAGGACAACACAAAAAAAGAAAGTTACAGGCCAATTTCACTGATGACCATCGATGCAAAAATCCTCCACAAAATACTAGCAAATCGAATAGAACAATACATTAAACAGATCATACATCATGATCAAGTGGGTTTCATTCCAGGGATGCAGGGATGCTTCAACATCCACAAATCTATAAATGTGATACACCACATTAACAAAATGAAGAATAAAAATCACATGATCATCTCAATAGATGCAGAGAAAGCATTTGACAAGATATAACATCCATTTATGATAAAAACTCTCAACAAAATGGATATAGAAGGAAAGTGCCTCAACATAATAAAGACCATATATGACAAAACCACAGCCAACATCATACTCAACAGTGAAAACTGAAAGCCATCCCTCTGAGAAAAGGAGCAAGACAAGGGTGTCCTCTCTTGCCACTCTTATTCAACAGAGTACTGGACGTTTTGGCCACAGCAATTGGGTAAGAAAAAGAAATAAAAGGTATCCAAATTGGCAAGGAAGAAGTGAAACTCTCACTGTTTGCAGACGACATGATTCTATATATAGAAAACCTAAAGAATCCATCAGAAAACTATTAGAAATAGTAAAAAACTACAGCAAAGTTTCTGGGTGCAAAATCAACTTAAAAAATCAGCTGCACTTCTATACCCTAATAATGAACTAATAGAAAGAGAACTCAGTAATACAATCCCATTTACAATCTCAACAAAAAGAATTAAATATCTTGGAATAAATTTAACCAAGGAGGTGAAAGACCTATGCAATGAAAACTATAAGACATTGTTGAAAGCAATCGATGATGACATAAAGAAATGAAAAGATATTCCATGCTCATGTATTAGAAGAATAAACCTAGTAAAATGTCCATACCACCTGAAGCAATCTACAGATTCAATGCAAGCCCCATCAAAATCTGAAAGATATTCTTCACAGAAATAGAACAAAGAATCCTAAAATTCACATAGAGCAACAAAAGACCCTGAAAACAATCTGAGAAAAAAGAACAAAGCTGGAGGCATCACAACTCCTGACTTCAAAATAGATCACAAAGCTAAGGTAATCAAAACCTCATGGTACTGGTACAAAAAAAGGACACACAGATCAATGGAAGAGAATTGAAAGCCCAGAAATAAAACCACACATCTATGAACAGCTAATCTTCAACAAAAGAGCCAAGAACTAAATGGAGAAAGGAAGTCCTCTTCAATAAATTGTATGGGGAAAACTGGACAGCCTCACTCAAAAGAATGAAAGTAGACAATTATCTTGCACTATATACAAAAATTAACTCAAAATGGATTAAAGGCTTGAATGTAAGACCTGAAAACATAAAACTTCTGGAAGAAAATACTGCCAGTACACTATTTGACGTTTGTCTTAGCAGCATCTTTTCAAATACTATGTCTACTCAGGAAAGGGAAACAAAAGAAAAAAATGACAAACGGGACTACAACAGACTAAAAATCCTCTGCAAGGCAAAGGAAACTATGAACAAAACAAAAAGACAACCCACCAACTTGGAGGAAATATGTGTAAATCATATATCTGACAAGGGGTTAATTTCCAAAATATGTAAAGAACTCATACAACTCAACAGCTAAAAAACAACAAACCTGATCACAAAATGGGCAGACTATATGAACAGACATCTTCCCAAAGAAGATATACAGATGGACAACAGGCAGATGAAAAGATGTTGAATGTCACTAATTATTAGGGAAATTCAAATCAATACTACACTGAGACATCACCTTACACTGGTCAGAATGGCTATAATTACCAAGACAAAAAAAACCACAAATGTTGGAGAGGATGTGGAGAAAAGGGAACCTTCGTGGAATGCTGGTGGGAATACAAACTGGTACAGTCATTATGGAAAACAGTATGGAGATTTCCCAAATTATTAAAAATAGAAATGCTGTATGATGCAGCTATCCTACCACTAGATATTTATCAAAAGAACTTGAAATCAATGATCCAAAGAGATTTATGCAACGCTATGTTCATTGCAACATTATTCACAATAGCCAAGAAGTGGAAGGTTTTTGATTACTGATTTAATTTCCTTGCTTGTTATTTGTCTATTCATATTTTCTATTACTTTGTGACTCAGTCTTGGTAAGTTGTATGTTTCTAGAAGTTTATCCATTTTTTCTAAGTCATCTAATTTGTTGGTGAATAATTGTTCATAGTACTCTCTTATGATCCTTTGTATTTCTGTGGTATCAGACATAATGTTTCCTGTTTGTTTATAATTTTGTTGGTTTTAGTTATCTCTCTTTTATGCTGCTAGCCTACTTAAAGACTTGTCAACTTTGTTAATCTTTTCAAAAAACCAACTCTTATTTCACTGACTTTTATTACTGGTTTTCTAGTCTCTATTTTTTTTTCCTGGTTCATTAAGGTGCAGAGGTAGATTGTTTAAGAACTTTCTTTTTTTCTTAATATAGGCATTTATCATTATAAACTTTCCTCTTAGAACTGCTTTTGCTGCATCCTATTAGTTTTGGTATGTGTGTTTCCATTTTTGCTTGCTGAAGATATATTTTATTTCTCTTCTGATTTAATCTTTTGACCTGTTGGTTGTTCAGGAGTGTGTTGTTTAATCTCTACATATTTGTGAATTTTCCCACTTTCCTCCTGTTAATGATTTTTATTTTTATACCATCTTCTCAGAAAAGATTCTTTATATTATCTCAATCCTCTTAAATGCTAAAATTTGTATTGTGACCTACAGAATGTTCCAGGTTCACTTGAGAAGAATGTGTATGCTGCTGCTATTGGCTAGAACGTCCTGTGTATATAAATGTTAGGTCCATTTGGACAAAAATTAGTTCAAGTTTAATATGTCTTTATTGGTTTTCTGTCTGGATGATCTAACCATTTTAGATAATGAGGTACCAAAAGTCCCTACTGTTATTGTATTGCTGTCTATATCTCCCATTAGATCTGTTAATATTTACTTGATATATTTAGGTACTCCAATGTTGGGTGCATATATATTTACAATGGTTATATCTTCTTGATCAATTGACCCATTTATCATAATATAGTGACCTTCTTTGTCCTTTGTTATAGTTTTTTACTTAAAGTCTGTTTTGTCTGATATAATTATAGCTCTCCTTGCTCTTTTGGTTTCCATTTGGATGCAATATCTTTTTCAACCCCTTCACTTTCAGTCTATATATACCCTTAAATCTGAAGTGAGTCTCTTATAGGCAACATATAGTTGAGTCTTTTGTTAATTATTATCCTTTCAGCCACTCTATGTCTTTTGGTAAGAAAATTTAATTCATTTATTTTTTAAAGTAGTTATTGATAGGTAAGGGATGACTTTTGTCATTTTATTGTTTTCTGGCTGTTCTGTAGTTGCTTTGCTCCTTCCATTCTTACTGTCTTCCTTTGTGATTATGACTTTTTTGCAATGATATGCTTTGGTTCCTTTCTCTTTATTTTCTGTTTTGTGTTTTGCTATATAGTTCCATAAGGCTTACATAAAACATCTTATAGTTATAAGAGTCTATTTTAAACTAACAGTTTAACTTTGATTGCATACAGATATTCTACACTTTTTCCTTCACCCAACATTTTATATTTTTAATGTCACAACTTACATCTTTTTATGTTGCATATCCACTAAGAAATTAGTGCGGCTACAGTTATTTTTAATACATTTGTATTTTAAACTTTACTAGAATTAAAATGATTTGCACACCACCATTACAGTATTAGAGTATTCTGAATTTGCCTATATACTTGCCTTTACCAGTGAGTTTTGTACTTTCATATATTTTCATGTTACTAATTAGTGTCCTTTCACTTCAACTTGAAGAACTTCCTACAGCATTTGTTATAAGGCAAGTCTACTGCATTTTTCATTTCATTCTTTGTATACGTCAGCTCCAGAATTTCAATTTGGTTCTTTTTATGATTTCTGTCTCTTTGTTGAACTTCTTGTCAGTTCATGTATAGTGTTCCTGGTTTCATTGAGTTTTCTATCCGTGTTCTCTTGTAGCTTGCAAGGTTTCTAAAATAATTATTTTGAATTCTCTGTCAGAAAATTCATAGATCTCCGCTCCTTGTGGTCAGTCATTAGAAAATTTAACTTCCACCATAACCCTCCTCAAGACAAATCACAGACAAAAGGTGAAATATAATTCTTCCTTGCGCATTTAACATCAGAAAACCTTCATCACAGCCTAGAATAAACATCAGGAGCTCAATTGTAGCACAGTCCTTGTATCGCATGGAATAGTTCCAGTTTGTGCTGAGCAGCAGAAGACAGGGCCCCACATTACAACAAAGAGGCTAGAATAGGTCAGCCCAGGATTGGGCCCTGGAGACATAGTCTCTTGGTAACCCTCTCGCCCATCCTACCTTCTGGAACTCTGGGAAAGATTACTCATGAGAACCACTGTGTCCTCTCAGGGCACAACTGTAGGAGTGTGTAATGAGTCTCAACAATTACTCTGACTACAGCAAGATGAAGACCCGAGGGAGTCATGTTTCAAGAGACTTTATAATCTGGTGAATAATTCACAATTTTCTCTCTCCTGTGACTCATCCTGCTGCCTTCAGGAAGATACTAGGGTTTTGTCCTTCAGGTTCCATCCAAAACAACTCATTCCACCTCTTCTGCTTCACATTGTGAAACTCAGGGCTCCTCTTTCCAAATCATCCAAGTTCTATCTCCTCTGCCTCAGGAACGGAGGACCAGAGACTCACTCTCCAGGACTATTCCTGGCACTTTCTTTGGCATGCCTGCCTCCAAAAAGGGAAGCTAGCAGGTGCTAGACAAGCTGGCTGGAAACTTCCCTTTTGTGGAAGAGGAGTGAGAGCCACAGGACCAAGACCCTTTCTGACAATGTCTGAGCTGATTCCCCAGGTAGGGGCTGTGGATGTTGGAGAAAAGAGTCTTTATGACAGTGACATCAAGGGATAGACAGCTAGAAACTACACTACCTGCATTATCTTCTTTGACCCTCACAACAACCCAAAGAGGTAAGTAGAATTATTTTGTCATTTTATCAGATGAAAAACTGATGAATTGAATTGCCTAAAGTCACACAGAGAGATAGTGGCAAAACTAGGACTCACACCTTGGCCTGAATCCAGAACCTAAGGTCTCAAAATCAAGTAGAGAGAGACAGACAGACAGAAAGAGAGATAACCCTCCCCTTCTGACAAATGGCTATCATTGAGTTCTTGCCCATGAAAAGGGGATCAGGAAGGGGATGTTCTGATTTGGTTTTCTCTCCAACTTTTGAAGTTGAGTGTGTTGTGTTGTGTATGTTTGCGTGCACTCCCACAAGCCCATTGTCAGAGAGGAGCTGAAAACCCACCTCTACTCCCACATTCAATGGGCATGCTAACAGGCCCCTTCAGAAAATTCTGCTATTTCGTTGTCAGAGCACTGATGGCCTCAACTATCAGGGAGACTCAAAGCACTTAGAGGACAATGTTAGGCCTTGTCTGCTACCCCTGAAGCCAAGGGGAGGCATTTGGCCTCATGTGTCCCTGAAAACTTGTTCTCAGCATTGTCACACTCACATGTTAGAATTCTCAAGCACAAACACTTCCCAGGGAGAGTGTTTTAGCAGCCAGCATTGCCTGCACTGCTGGCGTCTTCCCAGTGAACTCAAGGCTCTCACTCTGCCTCCAGCCTTCATGATGATATGCCTCCTGCTCTTCTTCCTTGGAGTACAAGCTTCTTTCACCTCTTTCTCCAGAATTTCTGCAGAAATCCTCTCTCCCCATGATGACCCCTACATCTTGAGGTAGGGATCTCTATTCTCACGTCCCTGTGCTCAGAAACCTCCCTCCTCTGGTTCCCTGTTTCTTTAATTCCTGCAATGATTACACCAACCTCTTATCTTTCTAACGCTACTTTTCTTACATTCTTTGACTCTTTTATTTTATCGCCATATGGTTATGCATATACCAGATTGTCACTCTAAAATGTTGCCCTATTCATCATTTTATTTATATATCCAAATATGTCTATCTGCACTAAACAAAAGATTATATACGTCTATTACCAGAAGGAGTTAGTGTAATTCATGTCCACCATGCTGATTCTTATTTACTAACAAAGATAGAACAAAGTTCTTGCATTGCTTCAAAATCATCCATGATATTAACCAAAAATTTTTTTTCCTGGTGCAGAAGATTGGCCCTGAGTTAACATCTGTTGCCAATCCTCCTCTTTTTGCTTGAGGAAGATTGTCGCTGAGCTAACATCTGTGCCAAGCTTCTTCTATTTTATGTGGGATGCCACCACAGCATGGCTTGACAAATGGTGCTAGGTCCATGCCTGGTATCCAAACCTGTGAACCCCAGGCTGCTGAAGTGGAACATGCGAAGTTAACCACTACGCCACCAGGCTGGCCCCAACCCTAATTTTTTTTTCAGACTGATTTCTTTCTGGTTTTATCCTTGGCTCCAAATAAAGATATATATATATAAGTATATATATCACTTTTGCCTGAAGTATTCATCAAATGTACAAATACTTTGTCTTTGAAATTTTCTCCATGGGAAGGAACTTGGACTTCGTTTATTAGGTGATGGTAGACTGAGTTATTTTGAAGAGTACACAAAATCAATTCTACTATAAATATAATTCTGGGTCCAGTAAACAGATGTAAAGAAGCCTGCCTGAGAAAGGAAGGACATAAATAAGAAATGATGTGGTAGGTTTAAGGCGTCCCAATATTGAGAAACATTCATTGATGACTAAAGATGCTAAAATACATTTACCAGTCAGTGGGAAAGTGTTGGTCTTGAGGTAGATCTTGGGGATAGACAATACTGCAGCTGGAAGAACAGTGGAGCAATACAGCTGAGGAAACAGAAAAGAACAAGGATGATGGAATATTGGATTCATGGACACTTTTCTTCTGAGTCTTTGGGGAAAAAGGATTGGATAGAATTAGGTGTGTGGTATGATATACAGGAAAGAATATTGAGGAAATACTATCCATCTCACCCCAGAGATAACTGCTACTCTTGAATGGGTAATATACTCCCATGCATGATATATACTATTACTAAAAATGCATGCACTATTTTCTGTGTTAAAATATACATATATTGTGTGATACACCTTATATCTTACAGCAACTTGTGTTTTTTCATCACATTAGGATTTTAAAAAATTATTCCATGTGAGTACATTCATTTTAACTATTTTGCAGAATTCATTCACAAGAATGTCACAAATAACCATTTCTAAGTTTTCTACATAACAGTATACCTCCTTTGAACGTCTTCTGGAACACATGTGTTAGAGTTTCTCTAGGGTCCAAACAAGAAGTGGAACTGCTGAGTCAGCTAGAGGTGCAAGAATTTTCAGCTTCTTAAATATGGGTAATTGTTCTCCAAATGATCATAGTAATTTTTCCATTTCTTCCCTACACTTGAAATTATCAGAATTTACGCTTGCTCCAAGACAGAGGATGTTAAATTGAATTTTGTTTTAATTAGGTTGCACATCTTTTCTTTTGGTTATTGTCCACACCAGTTTCTTCTATGACTTGTCTATTCAAGCCTGCTGCCATTATTTCCTCCTGGGGTTTTGTCATTTTATTGTTAGCCTGTAGGACTGATTCTGTGTTCTGAATACCAAACCTTTACTGATTATGTGCACAACACATACCTCATCCAGTCCATGGCTTGTCTTTCTCCTTCCTTTATGGTGTCTGTTTCATATAAATGTTTTATTTTTCAAGTAGTCAAATACTACGACATTTTTTCTTGTGTGTTGTACATTTTGTACCTGGATTAAGAAATCACTTCCTACCCTAATATCATGAACATATTTTGTTCTAAAGTTTCTGAAGGTTTGCTTTTCACAATTAAGTCACTAGGAATTATTTTTCTGTATTACTTTTTATGTATGGGTATCCAGTTGTCCAATACTCTTTACCAAAAGTCAGTCCAGCTGTTCACTGCCTCTTTCTAAACCAATCCAGGTCATATCCCAAGTTCTAATACATACTTATCTGTTTTTAGGCTCTGTAGTCTGTTACATAGATGTGTTTGTCAGTCTCCATACCAGCACTAAGCCATTCTATGTACAAAGTTCCAGAGTAAATCATTTTCATACTTGATGAGGCAATTCCTCCCTCCTTATCCTTTTCCACAAATTGTCTTAGCTCTTCTTGACTGTTTGGTCTCCCACTACATTTTTAGATAAGTTTACTAAGTTCCATGTGTAAAAGAAACCTGTGGTGTTTTGATCAGGATTACAATGAATTCATAGATAAATTGGAGAATAATTTACTTTTTTACAACATTGAGTCTTCATTACCATTGCTTCTCTCCACATTTTTTAGGTATTCTTTTTGTTGTTCAGTAAAGTTTTGTAATTTTTTAAAGCAGTCTTGGATCTTATTTATTAGAATTATTTCTAGATTTCTTAAATTTCTGTTGCTATTGGGAATAGAAATTCTTTCTAAAATTTTATTTTGCTATTTATTTTTACTTAAACGTAACAACAATATTGACTTTTTAAACAATGATTTATATCAGGCAAACCTGCTGAAACCTCTTACTTCATCTAGAGAGTCTCTTGGATTTCCTTTGGAAACAATCGTATTCTCTGTGAATTCTATGTACTTTGATTTTTCTTTTTAATTACTATATGGCAAAAAATTCTTCTAGAGTTCTTTTCACAGATAAGACTACATTTCAAGTACTTTATGCAGAAGGCTCAATATAAACTCCCTGCTTTATGTGGATCTGTGGCCACATCTCCCAGGGGCCACCATAGCATCAGCTCGGGCTTACAACACTTACTCTCAGTTTACTTTTTCTTTCTTATACCTAGGTCCTTCTATTTCTTTCTTTTAGTTTTGGCTATCTGTTTTTTCTTTTTCTTTAATAATTTATAGGGAATTTATATGTGTTTTAATAGGAATGGGACCTGTCAACATGAGCTAAGTCTGCCATGTTGCCAAGAGCTCCACCTCTAAAATATACTTCTCTACCATATGAGCTAACCGTGGTCTGTGAGCCCTCCAGTTTTACTGACCGCTCTCACTCTGAGATATTGGAATTCAATGTATATATGATATGGGAAAGGGCATTTAAGAGAGAAAACCAAATTCATTTAGGTACAGAGATGAAAAATACGTCATATTTAGGGGAAAGATTATTTTACCTGCTTTCCCTGTCTTAGCATATAATTCCCAACTGCACTATAGGAGACACTGAGAATTGGTGGTTAAGTTAATTACAGATTAAATTAATTATTGAGTAGAGGTCTCTTTAGAATAATTAGTGAATTACTTAGGCTATCCTGGACTACAGTAATGAATACATCTAAAATATGTAATAGTTCAAACAGAATAAAGTTTATTTCTCTCTTATGTAACAGTTCTGGTGAGTGTCCTTGGTGATAGGTGGCCCTCATGGTTGTAAAGAACTAAGGACGCAGGCTTTTCCACCATGTGAATCCATCACCCCTTTTAGCCTCCTGGCCATTTGCATCTAGCTTGCCCAAGGGGAAAGAGAATTTGCAGGAAGCATAGAATTGGACCACATGGGTGAATTGGCTAGAAGTCAGTCAAATGACCAAACCTCAGTGCAAGGGAGCCTGGGAAATGTAGTCTACATGAGTTTCCAGGAAGAAGACAACAAAGTGGATTTGGGTGAGATGCTAGTAGTCTCTGCCACAATTAGTATGCCTCAGAATCAAGATGGATGAAAGGAGGGAATCGGTAGTGAAGCAGTTAAGGGAGCCTTGCAATATTTCAGGTAGAAAATGATGGTAGTCAAAGATAAAGCACTGAGACAATAAGTTCAAAATGTATGTATGAGTTATTTAAAATGAAAAATCAACAAGATCAGATGTAGAGGTGATAGTGCCTGTTAGCATCTCACATGCAGGGAACCCATGTAATAAACATAGATGTATTCAAACTATTTAGTGCAAACTTATTGGTGCATAAAATGAACAATATTCCAAATAACCCAAGTAAGGGAGATAAAATCAGCAAGATACAAGTGTTTTTCTCAAAAGAGCTTGCTGTCTACTTAGGTTGGATGTGAAGAATATGAGGCCAGACATGTTGACAAGATGACCAAATGTGGAAATATGGGAAAGGAGATCAAGCCTATAGAAGTAGACCTGAGAGTCTACTAAGCAGCAGATGAAGGCATGATGGAGTTGGATGAGTCAACAAAGGAAATAATAAAGAGTGTTAAGGTGGAAGAGAAAAACATTACGATTACATATATTTAAGAGTTTTGAATAGGGATGAAACCTATCCAAGAAGGTGGTGAATATCTACTTTAAAAGATAGGATACCTGGGAGTAGACACCAATCTTGTTTTGCTACAAACTAATCCCAGTAGTCTTGGTGATTTACAATCTTCTGATGCCAGTGTAGACACTTGTTAACTCCTGGGCTCTGGGCTTCTTCTGAGTTTGGTCAGTGGAACAATTTCTAACTATCCAGGGTGTTCCTTGTACTGACCATCCTTTGCATTGGAGTGTTTTTGCAAAGACCCCTAAATACTGTCCTTTCTTTTTCATGTGTAATAAAATTAGTCTGTGATTTAGACTTCTCCATTAAGTTGCAACGTGCTTGAGAGCAAAGACTATGACATATTTACATATGACATATGTAAATAAATGAATGAATAAACTGTATTTTTCCACATCACCTAACAAAGTTTCTACCATGTTGAATATGATCTTTAATTATTTATTAAATGATTAAATTCTAAAAGTTAGGGTGATTGTGCTGGGATTGGAGAAGATGGACACCTGTGATTTAAGATTGCTCTCTTCTTAGACATGAGTGCCCAGGGCTGGTTGTCAACTAGTCCCACTGGCCAACAGGGATTTTTCCCCCAATGTATCTCTGGATATTCAATTATCTTGGGTATCTCTGGATTTAGTAAATCCAAGTATAGACACAGCCACCACAGGAGTCACAAGTGGTGGTTTAGGAAGATCATTACACACAGCACTTCACTAATAATTCTGGTTTCCTCTTTGCTTTTCAGCAGAAATGTCCATGAAAGAAGACAACCAGTCTTCTAACATGGATTTCATCCTCTTGGGAGTTAGCGGTCATCAAGAACAGGAAGATTTCTTCTTCATCCTCTTCCTGTTAATTTATCCCATCACATTGATTGGTAACTTGGTCATCATCTTGGCCATTCATTCTGACATTCGTCTTCACAATCCCATGTATTTTTTCCTTGCCAACCTCTCCTTTGTTGACATCTTCTTCTCCTCTGTAACACTCCCTAAGATGCTGGCCAACCATATTTTGGGCACCAAAGTCATCTCCTTTGGAGGATGCCTAACACAGATGTATTTTATGATTGCGTTGGGTAACACAGATAGCTATATCTTGGCAGCAATGGCATATGATCGTGCGGTGGCCATTAGCCGCCCGCTTCATTACACAATTATGAACCCATGGTGTTGTGCCCTACTAGTTGTTGGGTCTTGGGTGGTTGGAAATGCCAATGCCCTCCCCCAAACCCTGCTCACAGCTAAGCTATCCTTCTGTGGACACCAGGAAGTGGCCAACTTCTACTGTGACATGGCTTTTTTGCTCAAGCTATCCTGTACTGACATCTACTTCAATTTGAAGATGATGTATGTAGGGGTTGGTGTTTTCTCCATGCCATTACTATGCATCATCATCTCCTATGTTCGAGTCTTTTCCACTGTCTTATGGGTTCCATCCACCAAGGGTGTGCTGAAAGCCTTCTCCACCTGTGGTTCTCACCTCACAGTTGTTTCTTTGTATTACGGGACAGTCATAGGAATGTATTTCCGCCCTCTGACTAGTTACAGCCTAAAGGATGCACTGATAACTGTGATGTACATGGCAGTGACCCCAATGTTAAATCCTTTCATTTATAGTCTAAGAAATCGGGACATGAAGGCTGCCCTGGGAAAGCTCTTCCACAGGGGAATCTCCTCATAGCCTCATACTATGTAGATTTCGGTCACCAATTAGAATGCACTTGAAAATCCAGCCCAAATGTCCTCCCTCTCCAATAAACAACCTTTGATCTCACAGGGTAAGACCACTCAGTTCTGCAGGCTTCCATTCATTCTTGTCAGATCCAAAAGCATAAGTGGTGTCAGCAATATATGGCTTCACCCTTTCAGGCATCTCGTATAATTGAGCAAAGAGGCAATATCATCTTTTGATGACATTTTGGAGAGGCCACAGCCACTTTCAAGGTGTTAATGTAATAGTGGATTTCCTTTACTTCATTTATTCATTCTGTTTCCCTCAGCCAATATTCCCCGTCTCCCTTAGACTCTAACTTTTCCACCTTTGGAAGGGACATTAGGTTAAGCCACTGTGCTAGTCGAGACTATAGGCAGCTATACTAGTCTAATATTCCCTTCCCTGATACCAACCCTGATATCAGTTTCCCTACATTAAACCCAGCATATATGGGGTTAAAACCAAAACACTCATTCCCTGCTTGCTCCCTGGCTTCCTGGCTCCAGAATCCACTATCATCCATGGAGACAGACACCGCCAAGGACAAGCACCTGGATCCATTATCTCCTCCCCGCAAAGAGATACTAGCTGGTGGGGAAGCTGCTGACCAGCAAGGTCACAGGCTCCCTCCTCTCTGCAAGTAGTCTCAAGGCCAAAGATGGGCTGGTGGGAAAGCCCCTACCTAAAACCCTAAATAAAAACCATTCCTTTTAGCTTTTCAGGGAGTTTGAGATTTCAGCCTTAGCTGCCCTCTCTCCTTGCTCAGTGCTGTGCAATAATAAAATTCCTACTTTCTTTCACTACCCCCAGTGTCAGAGATTGGCTTGCTGTGCAATGGGTGAGCGAACTCACTTCAGGTTCAATATCACCCCCTCAGTCCACCTCTATTCAGATAAGGTAAGGTTGCATGGGTACAGAACAAATGAGCTGTACTGACCACTAGGCAATTAACTTTGCCAGATGAGATCAAAGTACAATCCACCCTATCAGGCCTTAGGAATTCTGACTTAAGATTCAAAAGCATAGTTACAGTTTCTTGCATAGGAATTATCCCTGTCTCCAGGCCTTGTAGCTGCATCACTGGTCCTGTGACCACTGCATCAAGTAGGGGGAAAAATCAAGGCAATGTGGGAAAGAAAGAAAAGTAGAGTCATTATAACTGTACTCCTCCTTTGACAAGAATTGCAGTCATAACAACATCCTTCCCCACCTCCTGTTCCCCAGAGCCACTGGAAAAACAGAAACCTATCCAGTGGGGACACTCCTTTAGCCTCATTCATCTTCATATTGGGTATGAGCACACACTCATGAGGGCCTGTACGCCATCCTTTTATGCCTTTATCTCCCTCCATTTTAGATGACCAATGTTTGAATTGCCCATTCCATTTCTCTCTCAAACTGGTACTCTGAGGAGGCGCTCTCTCTCTCCCCATTGTTGGACGTTATGGGCTGCAAAGTCAGTTCCTTGTCTGAAGAAATAACTGTTAGCCATCCAAAATGGTGTAATAGCTTCTCTTCCAGTTCTTTTATAGCACTCAGCATTTGCGTCTACCACCAGATAAGCAAAGCCTAGTCTAGAGTCAGTGCCTATTCCTGTCAAGACCCATTTGTAGCCCCCAAGGGCTACCAGCATCAGTCCCACTTGCCAGGTATGATCAGGGTTTTCCCCCCCAGAGAATTTGCCACGTGGCCATATGTGGTCTCTGTCTCTTGCTTGCAGACAGAACAGTTCTTTCTGGCATTTAGTGCTTTAGGAGGTGCAAGAGGAATAGGTCCAGATTCAGCCCATTTCTGCATTGCTGCAATACCACAAGTCCACTCATTTCATGGATCCAAGTGATTGTCTCAGGTGAGGACATGGGGATATCTGCTTGTAATTCCAATCACCTTTCAAATCTGGAAAGGAGTTCCAATGGACATCAACATGTCTTACTTTAATGTGCCCCTCAAATTCCTACAGTGATTTCCATAGTTCTGTGCCCCATATGGGCATCCATTTAGTAAGCCAGGTTTCCAACATCATACTGCCTGATCACATGGCTGGGCTAATGGCCACTGCCCATGAGTCACAAAAACCCAAATATAGGGGCTTTTGTCTTTGTTCAATCAGTGCCAGGATCTGAACCTATAGCTACTCCAAGTATTTAGCCTCTAGCCATGTGTGGCTATAGAACTCTTGAAATGTGCTAGTCCAAGTTGAAATGTATTGTAAGTGTAAATTACACTCTGGATTTTAAATATTATAAAATATCTCAATACTCTCTTAAAATTCTGATTGCATGTTAAAATAATAGTAATTTGGAATATTGGGTTAAATTAACTATGCTATTAAAATAATTTTCATTTCTTTTTCCTTTTTGTCCCTAGCTTTATTGTTGATCTTTTCAAGAAGTGACTCTTACTTTCATTGTTATTTTCTTTCTGTTTTTTTGTTTTAGTTTCTATTTACTTCTGCTCTGATCTTTGTTATTTCCTTCCTCTATTAACTTTGAGCTTAGTTTGTTGTCCTTTATCAGTTTCATGAGGAGTAAAGTTAGGTTATTATTTGATATCTTTATTTTTTTCTTAATGTAGGTGTTTATTGCTATAAATTTCTCACTTTGAACTGCTTTTGCAACATCCCTTAGGTTTTGATGTGTTACATTTCCATTTTTATTTGTTTCAAATATATTTTACACTTCTTTTTTATTTCTTATTGGATCCATCAGGTGTTCAGAAGTGTGTTATTTACTTTCCATGTATTTGTGAACTTTCCAGCTTTTCTCTTGGTATTCAATTCTAGTTTTATACCATTGTGGTCATAAAAGATACTTGGTATGATTTCAATCTTTTAAAATTTTCTAAGACTTGTTTTGTGACCAATCACATGATCTATCCTGGAGAATTTTCCATGTGCATTGAGAATAATGTGTATTCTGCTGCAGTTGGATGGAATGGTCTGTGTATTTCTATTATGTCTACTTGATTTAAAGTATGTTTCAAGTCCAAACCTTCTTCGGTGACTTTCTGGTTGATCCATCCATTGTTGAAAGTGGGGTATTGAAATTCCTTACTATTATTGCATTGTTGTCTATTCCTCCTTTCAGATCTATTGGTATTTGATTTATATATTTAGGTGCTCCAATGTTGAGTGTGTATTTATTTATGATTGTTATGTCTTCTTAATGAATTAACTTCCTTGTAATTATATAGTGACGTTGGGTCTTGTTACCATTTTTGGTTTCAAGTCTATTCTTCTGTATAAGTATAGCTACCTCTATGCTCTTTTGCTTTCCACTCACATGGATTATCCTTTCTATCTCTTTACTTTGAACCTGTGCATGTCCTTAAACTAAAGTGAATCTCTGTAGGCAGCATATAGTTGGATCTTGTTTTTTTGCCCATTAAGCCACTGTATTTCTTTAGATTGGAGAATGCAACCCATTTACATTTAGAGTAATTTTGATAGGCAAGGACTTACTAATGCCGTCTTACTGATTGTTTCCTAGATGTTTTGTAGGTCTCTTGTTCCTTTCTTCCTCCTTGCTGCCTTCTTTTGTCAACTGATGATTTTCCATTCTGGTATGGTTTTATTCCTTTCTCTTTATCTTTTGTGAATCTACAGTAAACTTTTACTTTGTGGTTACCATAAGGCTTACACAAGACAGCTTATAAATATAACTGTCTATTTTTTGTTGATAAAAAAACTAACTTAAATCACATACAAAAATTTTACTCTTTTACTCCTCCCCTTTATGTTTTTGACGTCACAATTTACCTCTTTTTATATTACGTATCCACTAACCAATTGTTTTACCTATAGCTGTTCTTAATACTCTTGTTCTTTAACTATCTTAAGTGGTCACCATACCACCACATACAATTAGAGTTTTCTGAATCTAACAATATGCTTATCTTTACTAGTATGTTGTGTATTTTCATGTTTTTATGTTACTAATTAGTGACCTTTCATTTCAGCTTGAAGAACTTCTTTCAGCATTTCTTGCAAAGCAGGTCTAGTGGTGATAGACTCTCTCAGCTTCTGTTTGTTAGGGGAAGTCTTTATCTCACATTCCTTTCCAAAGGACAGCTTTACTGGGTAAGGTATTCTTGGTCGGCAGTTTCTTTCAGCACTTTGAATATATCATCCCCTTCTTTCCTGGCCTGCAAGTTCTTTGCTGAGATATCTGCTGATAGAATTTTTGGGCTTCTTTTCTATGAGATAATTTTTTTCTCTTACTTTTCTTATGAATTTATTTTTCTGACGTCAATTCTATCTAAAATGTCAATTAAAATAGTTTCTGCTCTTTATGCATTTCTGTCTGGTATTTCAAAGTCAATTTCATTTTCATCTAAATTTGTTTTCATTTATACTGTCTCCTTTTTTTGATATCTTAGTAACACGAAAAAGTTAACATTTCTAAAAAATTTTTCTTAAATTGCTTTCAAGTATAAGTTTTTCTTCCAAGTACTTAAGGTGTTACTCCCTTTCTCTTACTCTGAAAATATATTTCGTAGACTTTTAAAAAATGTCTTTAACAGAGGTGGGATTTAACTAAGCCTAGAATTTGCCAAGAGACTATTAAACTTAGCCCCTTTCACCAACCAGAAGTTTTCCTCTTTGGGAGGGAGGAGAAGGTCAGAGATTCCTTTGATACATTAAGAAAGCTGTAGTCACTTTCCACAGAAAATATTAGCAAATGTTTGAATGTTAAGGCATCATTTTCTTCAAAGCTTTCTTATATATCATTGTAAAATTCCTTGTCTCTAATGGTATTCGGTAAATAAAACTTGGATATGATAAGAGATTGTGAGAACTACACCAAGAACAAAATGTGATTACTAAGCAAATATTATCAAGGGATGTCACCTTATCCGTGTCTGAGAGCCCATGTCCTGGACACTGGAGCATTATAATATCACAGAGCAAGTAACAGAACAGATAGGATGTATAACCTGAAATGTGTATAAAGGATATTGTAATTAAACAAATGCTGTTTCAATATCTACCTTGTGTAGCCTCTGATAAGAGATTTGGGACAGTTGTCAAACGACGACATGAGTAGAATTTAATAAAATAACAATTAACATTTGCTAAGTGCTAATTGTGTTCTAGGCTCAGTTTTAAGGACTTTTTCCATATTAATTCATTCAATCCTCATAATAAGTTTATGAATGATGTTGTTATTATTATTATTACTCCTATTTTAGAGATAGGTAAGTCTGTTAAATAATTTTCTGAGGCAAGTTACAGCAGTAAGAGGTAGAGCCTGGATTGACACCCAGCCAGAGATCACAGTCTTCACCATGGTCCTCCACAGAAAGGAAGTGACCTCATTGCTACAGTCATAGGATAATGGCCATTAATCAGGGCTGTTACAAATGTGACACAAAGATGAAGTGGACTAGATAACATCAAGGCACTTTTCTTCTCTAAGAATCTGGAAAAGTACAAGACCTGCCATCAATGTGGTGGATAAAGAAAGTACAACTCCCATCATAAGTCAAATGCTGCCCAAGTCAAATGCTAGAGGAAAGACAAAATATAATTCTTTTCCTTTGTCACACTTAACACCAGAAAGGCTTTAGCATAGCCTGGAAGAATGAAGGAGCTGAGCTGTAGCACAGTCCTTGCAACCCAAGGAGTTGTTGCAAGTTTGTGCTGAACAGCAGAGTAGAGGGGTCCACATCCCAACAAAGAGACTAAAATGGACCATCCCAGGACTTGGGCCCCACAGACATACTCTCTCGGAAACCCTCTTGCCCATCCTTTCTTCCAAAAAAGAACTCTAGGGACTACTACTCTTGAGAATCACTCTGTCCCCTCAGGGCACAGCTATAGGAGTATGTCAACAGGTCTCAACAATAGCTCTGACTTTGACCTGAATTGGGTCAAGGGAGAGTCATGCTTCAGGACTTTAGAACCTGCTGAATAATTCACAGTTTTCTCTATAACATGTTCTACTTCCTTGAGGAGGAAATTAGATTCCTCAACTTCATGCCCCACCCAGGACAGACGCTTCTGCCTCTTCTGCTCCATGGTTGGGAAACTGAGGGCTTCTCTTTATAAACCATCCCAGTCTTGTCTCCTCTGCCTCAGAAACAGTGACAGGAGGGTCATTCTCCTGGACTTATTCCTGGAACTTTCTCCAGCATGCCTGCCCTGCAAAAGGAGCATTAACAGGTCTTGACCAGCTGGCTATAAACTTGCCATTTGTGGAGGAGGAGTGAAGGCTACAGGACCAGGACCCTTTTTGAAAGCATCTTAGCTAACTCGCCAGGTAGGAATTGCGGATGCTGGAGAAAAGAGTCTTTATGACATTGACATCAAGGGATAAATAGCCAATAACTGTGCTACCTGCATTATTTCCTTTGACCTCCACAAAACTCCCAAGAGATAAGTAGAATTATTTCTTCATTTTGTTACCAAAAGTTTGGTCTCTGATTCCTACGCCAATCCAAATAATGAGAATGGAGTCTTGGGAGAAAAAGGAAAGGCTTTACTTTGCCAGGCAAAGGGAGCAAAGCAAAGGGCCAGTGCCCCAAAAGTTTCTTGCTCCCCATTAAGATTGGTAGGGGTTTTTATTCGGGGTTTCAGGTAGAGGAGAGGAACCATAGACTTCTTGGTCAGCATTTTCCCATCAGCCAATGTCTGGTTCTGTTTCCAGCGGAGGAGACAAAGGATTTCTCAGATAAGTGTCCTTGGCTGTTTATCTCCATGGTGGAAGGTAGACTCTGACGTCAGGAAGCCAAGGAGTTGGGCCTGGGAAGCTTCAGTTTCTTGATATTCTCTGGACAATAGGTTCTCAGTAAAAACATCAAGGTCCTGTGACTAGCCACAACTTTACTGGGAGCCCAGCGTTAGGTCATCTGGACTTCAACAATCTGTAACTTCTATTTGGCTCTATAGCTCAAGGAGTCAGAGGTTAAAGAAACAAGCATTTACATATGAGTGTAACTAAAGAACCAGGGAGCTGGAAATGTGTGCTTTTAGTTTTAATCCATATACGCTGGGGTTACTGTAGGGGAACCAATATCAGGGCTGATATTAACTAAGAGCTGGTAACAATTTTATCAGATGAAAAAAATGGTTAATTGAATTGCCTAAAGTCACACAGAGAGATAGGGGCAAAACTAGAGCTCACACTTCAGCCTGAATCCAGAATCTGAGTTCTTAAAATCAAGTAGAGAGAGAGAGAAGGAACTCTCTCCTTCAGAAAAATGGTTATCCTTGGGTTCTTGTCCTTGAGAAGAGGATCAGGAAGGGGTAGTTCTGATTTGGTGTTTTCAAGCCAGAGTTCTCCCTAACTCTTGCAGTTTAGTGTGTTATATGTTGTGTGTGTGTGTGTGTGTGTGTGTGTAGGCATTCACACAGCCCACTGCCTTAGAGAGGAGCTACAAATCCACTTTGTACTCTCACATTCAGTGGTTCATGCTAACAGGCCCTTTCAGAAAATGCTGTTATTTCGTTGTCAGAGCACTGGTGGACTGAAGTATCAGGGAGACTCAAAGCACTTACAGGACATTTTTTTGGTATTGTCTGCTTTCCTTGATGCTAAGGGAAGGCATTTGGCCTCATTCATCCCTGAAAACTTGTCCTCCACACTGTCATTCTCATGTGCTGGAATTCTCAGAACACAAACACTTCCCAGGGAAAGTGTTTTAGTGGTCAGCATTGCCTGGACTCCTGGTGTCTTCCCAGTGAACTCAAGGCTCTCACGCTGCCTCTAGCATTCACCATGCTGCACCTGCTGCTCCTCTTACTGGGAGTGCAAGTTTCTTTCACCTCTTTCTCCAGGGTTTCTACAGAAATCCTCTCTCCCCATGATAACGCCACCCTCTCGTAGTATGGATCGCCATCCTCAAGTCCCTGTGCTCACAAATGCCTTCTTGTGTTTCCTATTTCTTTAGTTCCTGTAGTGATTATACCAACCTCTTATCCTTTTCTGGTGCTACTTTTCTTATATTTTTTAACTCTTTTATTTTATTGCCATATGTTTGGGATGTACCAGATTGTCACTCCAAAATGTTGCCCTATTGATCAGTCACTTTATTTAAGTGTCTGTAAGGCCACAACCCCAGCTGGGCTAGGGCAGTGGGGTATCGTGCCAAAAGCCCAAAGAAACAACCTGGAGACTGAAAATGATACATATAGGTTTATTGGAGCTTACTTACAGGGAGAGCGTCCCATGGTAGCCAGCTGGACATAGATTTTTATGCTGCTACTGCCCCCTGAGAGAAGTGTGCTTACGTAGGCAGAGGAACATAGACTGCATACTTGTCAAGGGGGGTCATCCCTGTATGACCTGCATTCCGAGGACCAGAGCCCCCGTCCCTCCTTGAGACCTTGAGGGCCTTGGTGTCAATTATCCTATGAGAAAGCAGCTGGGTCGGCCAAGCCCAGTACTGCTATCATGATGAGTGTTGGCGCATAACCCAGATAAGAAGCTTCAAGGACACATGGCCATTAAAGGGGCATGCAAGCTAATGCCCCTAAAATGTCCAAATATTTATATTTACGTTAAACAAAAGATTACATATGTCTATTACTAGGATGAGTTAGTACAACCCACATCCACCATACTGATTCTTATTTACTAAGGAAGACAGAACAAAGTTCTTGCATTGCTTCACAATCCTCCACATATAAACCCAAACTTCTTTTCCAGACTGATCTTCCCTCTGTATCCTGTTCTCCTAAGACAGATATATAATACATTTATGCCTGACATTCTCCTCCATTTTGTGAATTCTTTGTACTTGTGTTTTCTCCATGAAATGGATTTGGACTTCATCTGTTAGGTGATGGGTATACAGTGAGTGATTTAAAGAATACACACAAACACATTTCCATATTATAAATACACTTTGGTGTCCAGTAAGCAGACATATCTATAAAGAAGCCTGCCTAAGAAAGAACATTGATAAGAAATGGAGTGGTGGGTAAAAAGAATTACAGGATTGAGGATCATTCATTGAATGAGTAAAGAGACTACAGTATGTTTACCATTTAATGGGAAGGAGCTGGTGTTGAGGTAGGTATTGGAGAGAGAAAATACTGCAACTGAAAGAATGGTGGAGTTATATTGCTGAGGAAACAGAAGAGAATAAGGATGTGGACATATTGGATGCATGGGTGCTCTTTTTCCAAGTCTGGGTAAAAGAACAGGATGGAAGTAGATATATGGAAATGATACGCAGGGTCAAATATTGAGAGAATACTTCCTTATGGGTTTAAGGTTCTCAGTGAAGAGGGATGTGATATGTTTCTGGGAGAGTGTTGATTAGGATGCATGGTGGGTTTGTGGAGAATGGCAAATGTTCGGGTGGACTGCCGTGGATAATGGGGAAAGGGATGCTTGCTAAAACATACTGAGGGTCCAAATGGAATTGAGCATTATAAATTCTAGCCCCACATTTGTGTGACTTCTTCACTTCCTTGGCTACACAGGAAGAAGGAAATGAAAGCAGACATATTGTCTTAGGGTTGAGGTTTTGTTGGAAGAATGCACGATCATGGGGTGCACCCTGGTGAGAGATGAAAGTGCTGGAAGTGGGCTAGCTATCTGAGATGCCATATAAAACTTAAGAGGCTGGAGATCACCATTGGGTCAAAGAGCAGGTGTACACAAAATAAATGGGTTGGACAGGGTAGCAATGTACAATTAAATAACATTAGCAAAATAGTGCTAAAAACAAAACCTACTTGCGTCCACTCGGTATTGTGCTTCCACTACCCTGATTCTTTTTTCCATTGTACTTTTCTCTCTTAGCTTGATATACGGCCCAAGATTGCTCTTCCCAGTGTTAACTTCTGGTTTTTCCCACCTGTTCACAAACAATATTATCTCCTATCTTTAGTAAAAATGGACTTGTGGCTCATGGTCACACTCTGGAACCAGTGATCACCAAACCTGTGAAATCTTTATGTTAAATTTAACTTTTTATGATAATGTTGTTAAAAATTAGAAAGGCAAATATAATAACATAACAAAAAACTCTTCATCTAGATTTAACAAATGGAACATTAGGTCATAGTTGCTCCAAACTTCTTAAGGAAATAAATAAGACAGACACACTTGAAACTCTCTCTGATTCCATCCAAAATCTATTTTTCCCACTCTCATCTCAGAGAAAATTGCTATTCTAGAATGGATAGTGTACTCCCATTCAGGATTCATACTTTTATACCCATGCATATATTATTTTGTATGTTAAAATTTTCATACATTTTGCGATACATCATATATCTTCCAGAAAATTGCTTTTCTCTGTTACACTATTATTTTTCAAAAGCATTTCATGTGAATACATTATTTTTAACTGTTTTGCATAATTAAACAATAAGAAAACATCACAAATCCCTTCTCCATTTTTAAGTTTTCTGTATGACAATGTACTTCCTTTGAGTGTTTTCTGGAACACGTGTTAGAGTTTCTCTAGGGTTCAATCAAGAAGTGGAATTGCTGAGTCAGCTAAGGGTGTAAGAATTTTCACCTTTCCTAGATATGAGTAATTGTTCTCCAAATGATCATATTAATTTTTCCCTTTTTTCCCTACACTTGAAATTGTCAGACTTTACACTTGCTCAAAGACAAAGGATGTTAAACTGAATTTTTCTTTAATTTGATTGAGCATCTTTTCTTTTGATTATTGGTCACACCAGTTTCTTCTCCTATGACTTGTCTATTCGAGCCTGATGCCTTTCCTTTGTACTGAGTCTTTGGTC
Source organism: Equus asinus (assembly GCF_041296235.1). NCBI lineage: Eukaryota > Metazoa > Chordata > Mammalia > Perissodactyla > Equidae > Equus > Equus asinus. The sequence continues at coordinate 15,508,030 of NC_091802.1, forward strand.
TTTTTATTATTAGAGTGCAGGACTTTTCTATATTCTGTATACTAAACCTTTATTGATTATGTGCACAGCACGTACATCTTCCAGTCCATGACTTGTCTTTCCCCTTTCCTTATGGTGTCTGTTTCATACAAATATTTTCTTTTTCAAGTAGTCAAATTTTATATTTTTTCTTTTGCATTGTGCATTTGTGCCTGGATTAAGAAATCACTTCCTACCCTAATATAGTAAACATATTTTGTTCTAAAGTTTTTGAAGTTTTGCTTTTCACAATTAAGTCATTAAGGATTGTTTTTCTGTGTTACTTTTTATGTATGGGTATCCAATTGTCCCAGTACTTTATATCACCTTCCAAAGCTTGAAACACTTGTGTGTTGCCATGCCTGGGGCCAGCTCCACTCAGCTGCAATCCTGAGAGAGATACAATAGCCTTGCAGGCCAGAGGGCTATAGCAACTTTCAGCTCCTGAGCCTAGCAACCAACCAATGGGGGTCTACTCACTTAATGGAAAAACTGCAACAGGAATGTGCTATTATACCTTGAAGCCAACTGTGCTGGGGCTCCCCACACCTAATAAAATGACTGAAGGGACCATAGCAGCCACACAGAGCTGAGCATTATAATCAGCAGGCCAGGGGGACAGCCTAGCCTCCCCAGACACCTGCAGCAAGAGCAGCCCTGCCACAACAGGAGGACACATGTAACCCACACAGGGGGCACTCCTGGAATATTTGGAACTGGGGGAAGAAGGAAAGCACTCTGCTAGGTCTAATAAGGCATCTCTTGCATAAAGCCACCTCTCCAAGATGGGGAGATGTGGCTGACCCACTAGTACATATATATAAGCACAGATAAAGATGAAAAATGAGGAGACAAAGGAATACATTCCAACTCCCCCCAAAAAGAATGAAACAATCTACCTGAAAAAGAGTATAAACTACTAGTCATAAAGATGTTCACTGATATTTGAAGAAGAATGAATAAACTCACTGAGAACTTCAACAAATAATTGGAAAATACCAAAAAAGAACCAATCAGAAATGAAGAACACAAACTAGAAATGGAAAATTCACTAAAGGGACTCAATAGCAGAGATGTTACAGAAGAACGGATCAACAAGCAGGATGAAAGACTAGAGGAAATCACCCAAGCTGAATGGATAAAAGAAAAAAGAATTTAAAAGAATGAGGACAGTTTAAGGGACCTCTGGGACAACTTCAAGTGTACTAACACCCATACTACAGGTGTTCCAGAAGGAGAAGCAAGAGACAAATTGGCAGAGAATCTATTTGAAAAAATAATAGCTGAAAACTTTCCTAACCTAAGGAAAGAAACAAACTTCCAAGTACAGGAAGCACAGAGAGCACCAAACAAGATAAACCCAAAGAGGCCCAAACCAAGACACATTATAATTAAAGTGTCCAAAATTAAAAATAGAGAATCCTAAATGCCACAAGAGAAAGGCAACAAGTGACATGCAAAGGAAATCTCATAAGGCTATCAGCTGACTTCTCAGCAGAAACCTTACAGGCTAGAAGAGAGTGGAATGATATATTTAATGTGTTGAAAGGAAACAACCTGCAGCCAAGACTACTCTACCCAGCCAGGTTATCATTCACAATGGAAGGAGAGATAAAGAGTTTTCCAGACAGGTAAAAACTAGAGGAGTTTATCACCAAAAAACCAGCCCTCTCAGAAATGCTAAAGGGACTTATTTAAGTGGAAAATAAAGGACCAAGGATAGGAATAAGAAGACAAAAAAAAAAAAACCAGAAAATCACTGGTAAAGACAAATATACAGTAAAGGTAGCAGACCAACCATCTATGAAGCTAATACAAAGACCAAAACAAAAGTACTAAAATTATCTATTTCCCTGATAGGAGGATAGTGGGTACACACGCACAACAAAAGAGATTAGATATGATATCAAAAACATAAAATTTTGGAGGAGGGAAGTAAAAGATTAGAGCTTTTAGCAAGATGACAAACTTAAGAGACCATCAACTTAAAATAGATTGCTATATACATAGGTTATTAAATATGAACCTCATGGTAATCACAAACAAGAAACCATAGGAAATACACAAAAAACTAAGAGAAAGGGACCAAAATATAATACTAAAGAAAGGTATCAAACCACAAGGGAAAAGAGCAAGCGAAGAAGAAAGGAACAGAGAAGAACTACCAAAACACCCGGAAAAAAAGTAACAAAATGGCAATAACTACATTCTAACTAATAGCTATTTTAAATGTCAAAGGGCTAAATGCTCCAATAAAAAGACATAGTTTGGGGGCTGGCCTGGTGGTGTAGTGATTAGGTTCATGCACTCTGCTTCAGTGGCCCGGGGTTCACCAGTTTGGATTGTGGACACAGAACTACACATCACTCATAAAGCCATGCTGTGGCAGCATCCCACATACAAACATACAAAATAGAAGAAGATTGGCACAGATGTTAGCTTGGTGACAATCTTCCTCACCCCCCCCCCAAAAAAAGGCAAGGCATAAGGTGGCTGATTGGACAAAAAAAAAAAAGACCCACATGTACAGCATACAAGAGATACACTTCAGACCCAAAGACACTCACAAACTGAAAGTGAAGGGATAGAAAAAGATACTTCTTGCAAATGGGAATGACAAGAAAGCTGGGGTAGCAATACTTATTTCAGACAAAATAGACTTTAAAACAAAAACTGTAGCAAGAGACTCAAAAGGGCACTACATAATGATAAAGGGAACAATCCAACAAGAGGATATAATAATTTAATTATCTATGCACCCAACATAGGAGCACCTAAATATAAAAAGCAATTATTAACAGACACAAAAGGAGAAATAGGCAGCAACACAATAATAGTAGGGGAGTTTAATACTCTGCTTGCACCAATGGATAGATCATCCAAACAGACAATCAATAAGGAAACATTGGCCTTAAATGACACATTAGACCAGATGTTCTTAGTAGATGTATATAGAACATTACACACAAAAATACAGAATACACATTCTCTTTTAATTCACATGGAACATTCTCTAAGATAGATCACACACTGGGCCACGAAACCAGTCTCAATAAATTCAAGAAGATTGAAATAATAACAAGCATCTTTTCTGATCACAATGGCATAAAACTAGAAATCAATTACAGGAATAAAACTAGAAAAGCCACAAATATGTGTACTTTAAGCAAAATGCTACTGAACAACTACTGGGCCAATGAGGAAATCAAAGAAGAAGTTAAAAAATACCTGAAGATGAAAGAAAATGAAAATATGACATGCCAAAACTTATGGGATACAGCAAAAGCAGTTCTAAGAGGGAAGTTTATAGCAATACAAGCCTACCTCAACCAACGAGAAAAATCTCAAATAAACAATCTAATACTGCACCTAAAGAACCTGGGAAAAGAAGAACAAACAAAATCCCAAATCAGTAGAAGGAAAGAAATAAGAAAAATCAGAGCAGAAATAAATGAAATAGAGAAAAAATAGAAAAAAATCAATGAAACCAAGAGCTGGTTCTTTCCAAAGATAAAGAAAATTGACAAAACTTCAGCTAGACTCATAAGAAGTAAGAGAAAAGCCTCAATTATATCAAATCAGAAATGAAAGAGGAGAAATTACAATGGAGACCTCAGAAATACAAAACATTATAAGAGAATACTGTGAAAAGCTGTACACCAACAAATTGGATAATCTAGAAGAAATGGATAAATTCTTAGATTCATCAAATGTTCCAAAGCTGAATCAAGAAGAAATAGAGAGGGGCCAACCCCATGGCTGAGTGGTTAAGTTCGCGTGCTCCCCTGCGGCAGCCCAGAGTTTCACCAGTTCAGATCCCAGGTGTAGACGTGGCACTGCTTATCAGGCCATGCTGAGGCAGCATCCCACATAGCACAATCAGAAGCACTCACAACTAGAATATACAACTATGTACTGGGGGGCTGTGGAGAGAAGAAAAAAGAAAAAGAAGATTGGCAACAGTTGTTAGCTCAGGTGCCAACCCTTAAAAAAAAAAGAAGAAGAAATAGAGAATTTAATTAGAGCAAACACCAGTAAGGAGATCAAAATAGTGATCAAAAACCTCCCCAAAAAGAAAAGTCCACAATCAGATGGCTTTCCTAGTGAATTCTACCAAACTTTCAAAGAAGACTCAATACTTATCCTTCTCAAACTCTTCCAAGAAATTGAAGAGGAAGGGAAGCTCGCTCAGTCATTCTACGAGACCAACATTACCCTGATACCAAAGACATACAAGGACAAAACAAAAAAATAAAATTACAGGCCTATATCCCTGAAGAACATCAATGCAAAAATTCTCAACAAAATGTTAGCAAATCAAATACAAGAATTTATTAAAAAGATCATACACCATGACCAAGTGGAATTTTTTCTAGGGATGTGAGGATAGCTCAACTTCCTCAAATAAATGTGACACATCACATTAACAAAATGAAGAATAAAAATCTCTTGATCATCTCAAGAGATGCAGAGAAAGCATTTGACAAGATACAGTATCCATTTATGATAAAAACTCTGAATAAAATGGGTATAGAAAGAAAGAACCTCAAAATAACAAACCCCATATGTGACAAACCCACAGCTAATATACTCAACAGAGAAAAATTGAAAGCTATTCCTCTAAGAATAGGAACCAGACAAGGATACCCACTTTCACCACTCTTACTTAACATAGTATTGGAATTCCTAGCCAAAGAAATCAGGCAAGAAAAAGAAAGAAAAGGGATCTAAGAAGTGGAGCTGTCACTATTTGCAGATGACATGATTTTATATATAGAAAACCCTAAAGAATCCACCCAAAAACTTTTAGAAATAATAAATACAGTGAAGTTACTGGATACAAAATCAAGAAATGAAAATCAGTTGTGTTTCTATACACTAACAATGTAGTAGCAGAAAGAGAAATTAAGAATAGAATCTCATTTACAATTACAAAAAAAAGAATGAAATACCTAGGAATCAAGTTAACCAAGATGTGAAAGACCTGTACACTGAAAACTATAAAACATTTTTGAAAGTCATTAAAGAAGACCCAAAGAAATAGAAAGATATTCCATGCTCTTGGATTGGAAGAGTTAACATAGTAAAAATATCCGTACTTCCTAATGCAATCTCCAGATTCAATGCAATCCTTATCAAAGTTCCAATGACAATTTTCACAGAAATAGAACAAAGAGGGACAGACCCGGTGGTGCAGCAGTTAAGTTCTCACGTTCTGCTTCTCTGTGGCCCAGGGTTTGCCAGTTTGGATCCTGGGTGCGGATATGGCACCACTTGGCAAAAGCCATGCTGTGGTAGGCATCTCACGTGTAAAGTATAAGAAGATGGGCATGGATGTTAGCTCAGGGCCAGTCTTCCTCGGCAAAAAAGGAGGATTGGCAGTGGTTAGCTCAGAGCTAATCTACCTCAAAAACAAAAAAAGAAATAGAACAAAGAATTCTAAAACATATATGGAACAACAAAAGACGCCAATTAGCAAAAACAATCCTGATAAAAAAGAACAAGGCTTGAGGTATCACACTCCCTGCTTTCAAAATATTCTACAAAACTGTACTAATCAAAAAAGCACAGTACTGGCACGAAAATAGACATACAGGGCCAGCCCCGTGTCTGAGTAGTTAAGTTTGTGCGCTCTGCTCCATCAGCCCGGGATTTTGCTGGTTCAGATCCTGGGTGCAGACATGGCACTGCTCATCAGACCATGCTGAGGTGGCATCCCACAAAACAGAACCAGAGGCCCTCAAAACTAGAATATACAACTATGCACTGGGGGAGGTTTGGGGAGAAGAAGAAGAAAAAAATAATAATATTGGCAACAGATGTTATCTCAGGCGCCAATCTTTAAAAAAGAAGAGAGAGAGATGATCATCTCCCTTTAAAAAAAAACAGACAATAGAACAGAATCGAGAAGCAAGAAATAAATCCACACATCTATGAACAGAAAATTTTCAACAAGGGAGCCAAGAACATACAATAGAGAATGGAAAGTCTCTTCAATAAATGGTGTTGGAAAAACTGGACAGCCAAATGGAAAAGAATGAAAGTAGACCATTATCTTACAGCATACACAAAAATTAACTCCAAAGGGATTAAAGGCTTGAATGTAAGACCTGAAACCAGGAAATTTCTAGAAGAAAACATAGGCAGTACATTCTTTGACATTGAAATGAGCAGCATATTTTCAAGTACCGTGTCTGACTGGGTAATAGAAACAGTAGAAAAAATAACCAAATGGGATTACATCAAATTAAAAAGCTTCTGCACAGCAAAGGAAAGCATCAACAAGATGAAAAGACAACCTAACAACTGGGAGAAGATATTTGCAAACCATATGTCTGATAAGGGGTTAATATCCAAAATATATAAAGAACTCATGCATCTCAATAACAAAGAAAACTAACAACCCAATTAAAACATGGGGAAAGATCTGAACAGACACTTCTCAAAGAAGATAGACTGATGGCCAACAGGCACATGAAGACATGTTCAACATCACTAATTATTAGGGAATCGAAAATCAAAGCTACAATGAGATATAACCTCATGCAAGTCCGAATGGCTATAATTAACAAGACAAGAAGTAACAAGTGTTTGAGAGGATATGGAGAAAAGGGAACTCTCATACACTGCTTGTGGAAGTGCAAACTGGTGCAGCCAGTATGGAAAACAGTATGGAGATTCCTCAAAAAGATAAGAATGGAAATTAATTCTATACAGTTCAGCTATTCCACTGCTTGGAATTTATCCAAAGAACATGAAAACATGAATGCATAAAGATATATGCACCCCTGTGTTCCTTGCAGCATTATTCACAATAGCCAAGACTTGGAAGCAACCTAGGTGCCCATCAAGGGACAAATAGAGAAGATGTGGTATACATATACAATGGAATACTACTCAGCGATAATAACTGAAATCTTGCCATTTGCGACAACACACATGGAACTTGAGGATGTTGTGCTAAGTGAAATAAGTCAGAGTGAGAAAGTCAAATACCATATGATCTCACTTAAAAATGTAAGATAAAAACAACGATGAGCAAAGTGAGACAGAGATTGGATTGGTGGTTACGGGAGGGGAAGGGAGGAGGGAGATGGTGAAAGGGGTGATTAGACACATGTGTATGGTGATGGATGGTAATTAGTCTTTGGATGGTGAACATGATAGAATCTACACAGAAAACTATATGCACGCCTGAAATTTATATAATATTATAAACCAATGTTTTCTCAATAATAAATAATAAATAAAAACCTCATTAGGCTATGAGACCAAAAAAAATAATAATAAAAATAAATAAATCAGAGAGAGCTAAAGAAGTGGATAGATATGACATGTTCATGGATTGGAAGACTAAATATTTTTAGGACGTTGACTCTTTTGAAACTGATGTATAGTTTAAATACAATTCCAATCAAAATTCCAACAGGATTCCTTTTGGTACAAATTGAGAATCTGATTGCAAAATATTTACGTAAAGGCAAAGAAACTAAAAAAGCAAATTTGACTGGAAACAAGGAACTAAGTAGAAGGACTCACATTGCCTGGTTTCCAGACTCACTATGAAGTTAAAATAATCAGGAAATTGTGGTATTAGAGAAGAGAGAGAAATACGGATCAGTATAGAGAGTCTAGAAATAGATCCACTCACATATTGTCCATTGATCACTGACAAAGGTGTAACAATTCAGTGGAAAATAGTCTTTTCAACAATCAGTGCTTGAAAATTGGATTTCCGTATGCAAAAAAAATTAACGTCAATTCATACCTCGTACTCTCTACAACAATTCAGTCAAAGTGGATCATAAACCTAAATATTTGTCTGCATATTAAGAAAATTCCTCATGCATCCTGTTTCCTGGAATCAGAGAAGTCCCATAGCAGGAAGCAAGGAGCATGTGGAGCAGAACTGAGGTGAGGTACTGTCAGGTTGCATCTACTACAGATAGTTGAAATCAGGGCAGAGCTGGTTACTGCAACTGTGGCTGGAATAAGACATGAGGCCGAGAGAATTGAAAATGATGCACAAGAAGTGTCTTATATATTTCTCAGGGGAGGCATAGTTCTACCAGGAGACGTAACAATGGTTTCATTGAATTGAAAGTTGAGCCTACCACCTGGACATTTTGTGGTTCTTATATGAACTGATATACAAAGAGCAGGGTTGCCATTCTGACTCAGGTGGTGATATTGATCACTCAAGGAAAACTAGGTTGCTTTACCCAAGTAGAGCAGAGAAGACCATGTCTGAAATTTTGGGGAATTCTTTGAGTGCCACTTAGTATTTTCATGTCCGATAATAAATGTTAGTGAAAACTATAACAACCCAATAAAGGCAACACCAAGGAGGATTCATATTTCTAGGAATGAAGGCTTGCATTACCACTGTATAAAAACCTTGATCCAGGTGAGATGATGGCCAAGGACAACATGGAATGTGTAATGAAAGTAGGAATTATAAATGTTAGCTATGGCCTTGTGACCAATTGCAGCACAAGGAAGAGGTGGAGATTAGGAGTTAATCTGACACATTTGCAGAGTAGTCAAGATGGTGATGGTGGTGATGTGAGGGAGCTACAGAGGTAAGGAGCTAGAAGTACCTCGATGGGACTCAAACTGCATTTCTTTTCTATCTTGGCTTGAGGAATAATTGAACATGATCTGAGAGTGTTTACATTTTCTCTTACTCTTGTCTTTTCCATATATCTGCATATGGTTGGGTCATAGAGATTTAATCCTTGTCAGCTGCAGGTTTCTCTCTCCTCTGGGGTAGGTTTATAGGGAATTGGATTTTCATAATGGATTCTACCACCCTCAGAATCTTTCCAAAATATATGTCTTTCATAACACTCTGTCAAGGACCGCTAATGGAATCTTATTGCCCACAGGATAAAGCTTTCTACACTCTTAAGATATTTTAAGATATTCACAGTCTGGTCCCTCTTTATGGATTCTCCAACCATCTTCCTTCACCTTGCAAAATGTAGGATCCAACCCCACAGGACTACTCTCCATTCCCTAAACAGACATCCATACATGAGCTTCTCTCCATCCCCATCTTTGCCCAAAATATAGTCAGGTGTTATCAGTGATTGCAATCAGTCACTGCTCCAGAACTCAGAGAGCATTTTCTCTAGAGAGTTCCTGGGTAATTACTTTGTCTTTAATGAGTTCCTCTAGGATCTAGACTCATCTGGGATTCAGGGTCCCTTAGGCCCAGGGATGTGTAGAATGGGATTTTGAGAAGGGATGTTGCAGACACAGGTGAAAACTACAGAGGCTGTTATTTCACATGACTTAGTGAATAAAGGAGAGCAGAATCTCAGGCCAGGATCTTGGAGTCAGATACACTGTGTAAGTTGGGCAGAGGGTGAATGAGTTGGTTCCTTAGGGTCCTTCTAACCTGAGGGTCTTGTTTTCCCAGGTTGTATGATGTTCTATAGGATAGTTTTTCAGGTATGATAACCCTCTTCTCCACCTCTCAGCCTGCCAAGGCTTCCCCACATTCTATAAATATTTTGATTACTGTTCACCAGTTACTATCCTTTTATTACTGATAGTATTCATAAACATTACTTACTGTGTAATGTATGCCCTCAAGATTACGTAACTTCAACATGACAGCTCTTGAGGTAAGCATTAATGCAATAGTTCTGAGTCTTGCTTTATTTCAGAATCACCCGAGAATTTTCAAAAGTTTTGCACAGGCCTCCTCTCGGAGACTGTGATTATGTTTATCTGAGGGGGCCCAATAATCTTTATTTTTAAAAGCATCATTTGTCCTTGCTAGTCACTGTGTCATCTATGGACCACAGCATGGCCATTACCTGAATGCTGAATAAAATGTAGAAGCTGGACTACTGAATCAGAATCAGTGTTTTACCGGAACTTCCGGGTGACTTGCATGGACATTAACAGGGAGATGAATTATGAGATTGTTCCAATAGTATAGACAATATATAATATCAGCCTAATCTAGGGTAGTGACAGTGGAGATAAAGAATGGAGGAATGAGAAAGAGAATGAAGTGACAGAATTCGCAGGACTTGTTGACAGATTGGTTGTTGATGATGAGAGAAAGGATGGAGAAAACATTCAGGTTTTTATTGTAGCACCTGGATCCCCTTTACTTAGATATGGGAAACTATAGGAGGTGTGAATGAGACAGGGGCAGGGGGAGATCATGAATTTCTTTTGGGATCTGTTGAGCTGAAAATGCGTGTGATACATCCAAGGGAAGATAATAATGAGCAACTGGGTATAGAGTTTTACAGGTTAAAGAGTCATTTGCATCTAAAGTTTAAAAGGTAATCAAAGCCATTTAAATAGATGGGTTTTTCTTGTGGTATACGTAGAACTATGAGAGAACAGTGTTTAGTAAAAAACCCTGAGGAGCATCAACATGTAAGATATTGACAAAGCAAGAGTCAATCACAGTTACTGAGGATGTCTGACCAGGCAAGTATGAGGAAAACTGATCCATTTTTTGTCTCAGAAGCTAATGGATGAGTGTCTTAGAAAGGATGGAATATTGTTTCCTGTTGAAGAAAAGTGAAGAAAATAAGTCATTTCCAATCATAGAAATTCCGATTGTAGAGATTTGGAGTATAGAGATCGTAATTATTGTGATGAGGGTGATCCAAAGTATTTTTGCAGGACATCTAACAGACTATGTCTCATAGAAATATGTTCATTTGTAAATTCATGCTTTAATGGACACTATTATTTCTTCCTAAAGATACTGGAGACAGAGCATGACAGGAAGGAATCAAACTGTCATCTCAGAGTTTCTCCTGCTGGGACTACCCATCGAGTCAGAGCAGCAAAACCTGTTCTATGCCTTGTTCCTGGCCATGTATCTTACCACCGTCCTGGGAAATCTCCTCATCATCGTCCTCATTCGCCTGGACTCCCACCTCCACACACCCATGTATTTATTTCTCAGCAGCCTGTCTTTCTCTGACCTCTGTTTTTCCTCTGTCACAATGCCCAAGTTGCTGCAGAACATGCAGAGTCAAGTCCCATCTATCCCCTATGCTGGCTGCCTGACCCAAATGTACTTCTTCCTGTTTTTTGGAGACATGGAGATTTTCCTCCTTGTGGCCATGGCCTATGACCGCTATGTGGCCATCTGCTTCCCCCTGCGCTACAGCACCATCATGAGCTCCAAGCTCATGGCCAAATTGTGTTTTTGTGGGGACAACATGATCCCCCACTTTTTCTGTGATACGTCTGCTCTGCTGAAGCTGTCTTGCTCTGATACTCGAGCTAATGAGTTAGTGATATTTATTATGGGAGGGCTCATTCTTGTCCTCCCGTTCCTACTCATCATCCTGTCATATGCACAAATTGTCTCCTCCATTTTTAAGGTCCCTTCTGCTAGGAGTATCCACAAGGCTTTCTCTACCTGTGGCTCCCATCTCTCTGTGGTGTCACCGTGCTATGGGACAGTTATTGGTCTCTATTTATGCCCATCAATTAGCAATTCTACTGTTAAGGAGATTGCCATGGCTATGATGTACACTGTGGTAACCCCCATGTTGAACCCCTTCATCTACAGCCTGAGAAACAGAGAAATGAAGAGAGCACTGAGAAGAGTATTTTGCAGAAAGAAAATTCTCTTCTGTCTATGATGGTAAAGTGGAACTTTTACATAATATCATCCAGTAGATATATTGACATTAATATTAGGATATTGACCCAGACTTCTTTTTTTTTATCATGCAACTTTCTGTTAAAATTGCATACTAAATAATTGTCCAATGAGTAAAAGAGATTATGTGAAGGCAAGTTTTTGAATTCGGAAAGAGGAGATCTCAGTGATCTCCTAGTAAGTTCTTCCTCTTTGTTAGTCCTAGGTAACCCCAAGGAAGCATCATTTAAAAACTTTTAACTGATCTTTGTCTCCAGTTACGTAAAAACCAATTTATCATGTGTTCTTTGTTTTAACTCCACTTTACTTTAAATAATACTCTATCCTTCCTGGTCAATACTGACTAAAACTCAAACATCTCACTCCCCTGGTTACCTCTGCTAAACTGGACTTTTCACTGTTAAATGTGGAACTTTGCTTACCTCTTCTTGAGCAAGGTGTCACAGCACTGTCTCTTAGCCTTTTCTCCTCTGATTTATTTTCATGTCTATATCATCTTTTTGACTTGACCTGGACCTCAAGTGAACTTTGTTTCTCCTTGACTACAATATTTAGTTTGTCTTTACCTGGGAGCTGACTCATACATGGGACCCTAAAAGTTACTCCTTCAGGTATGGGGAAGGAATGATCTATGTTATCATCTTGATGAAGTCACTCCACAAATATCTTCTTACAATTTGTGACTTGCCTTTTCACTATTAATGGTATCTGTTTTATTGTTGTTTTTTTTTTAACTGATTTATTTGTTTTTTATTGTGGTAACATTGGTTTATAGCATTATATGAATTTCAGGTGTACATCATTATATTTCAGTTCCTGTGTGGATTACATCATGTTCACAACCCAAATACTAATTACAATCCATCACCATACACGTGTGCATAATCACTCCTTTCATGCTCCTCCCTCCCCATTACCCTCTGGTAACCACCAATCCAATGTGTTTCTATGTGTTTGTTTCTCATTATTTTTAGCTTCTAATGATGAGTGAGATAATATGGTATTTGACTTTCTCCCTATGACTTATTTCACTTAGCATAATAACCTCAAAGTCCATCCAAGTTGTTACAAAGGGCTCTATTTCATCATTTCTTATGGCTGAGTAGTATTCCATTGTGTATATATACATCAGATCTTCTTTATCCTTTGGTCCCTTCCTGGGCAATTAGGTTGCTTCCACGTCTTGGCTATTGTGAATAATGCTGCAATGAACATAGGGGTGCATGTATTTTTACACATTCATGTTTTCATGTTCTTTGGATAAATACCTGGCAGTGGAATAGCTGGATCATATGGTAGATCTAGCCTTAAATTTTTGTGGAATCTCCAGACTGTTTTCCACAGTGGCTGCACTGGTTTGCACTAGCACCAGCAGTGTATGAGAGTTCCCTTTTCTCCATATCCTCTCCAACACTTGTTATTTGCTGTCTTGTTAATTGTAGCCATTTTGATGGGAGTGAGGTGATATCTCATTGTAGTTTTGATCTGCACTTCCCTCATAGTTAATGATGCTGAACATCTTTTCATATGCCTGTTGTCTATCTGTATATCTTCATTAGAGAAATGGCTATTCATATCTTTTGCCCATTTTTAATTGGATTGTTAGTTATTTTGTTTGAGATGTATGAGTTCTTTATATATTTTGGATATTAACCACATATCATATATACGGTTTGCAAATATCTTCTCCCAATTGTTAGGTTGTCTTTTCATCTTGTTGATGGTTTCCTTTGCTGTGCAGAAGATTTTTAGTTCGATGTAGTCCCATTTGTTTATTTTTTCTATGGTTTACCTTGCCCAGTCAGACATGGTACTTGAAAATAAGCTGCTAAGCCCAATGTCAAAGAGTGCACTGCCTACGTTTTCTTCTAGAAGTTTCATGGTTCCAGGTCTTACATTTAATTCTTTAATCCACTGAGTTAATTTTTGTGCATGCTGTGAGATAGTGGTCTACTGTCATTCTTTTGCATGTGGCTGTCCAGTTCTCTCAACACCATTTATTGAAAAGACTTTTCTTTCTCCATGGTATATTCTTGGCTCCCTTGTCGAAAATTAGCTCTCCCTGTACGTGTGGGTTTATTTCTGGGTTCTCGATTCTGTTCCACTGATCTGTGTGTCTGTTTTTGTGCCAGTACCATGCTGTTTTGGTTACTATATCTTTGTAGTATATTTTGAAATCCAGGAGTGTGGTACTTCTTGCTTGTTCTGTTTTCTCAGGAATCCTTTGGCTATTTACGGTCTTTCGTTGTTCCATATAAGTTTTAGGATTCTTTGTTCTATTTCTGTGAAAAATGTTGGGACTTTGATAAGGATTACATTGAATCTGCAGATTGCCATAGGGAGTATGGACATTTTAATGTTAATTCTTCCCATGGAAGAGCATGGAATATCTTTCCATTTCTTTGTGCCTTCTTCAATTTCTTTCAGCAATGTTTTATAGTTTTCAGTGTACAGATCTTTCATGTCTTTGGTTAAATTTATTCCTAGATATTTTATTCTTTTTCTTGCAATTGTAAATAGGATTGTATTCTTAATTTCTCTTTCTGCCACTTCCTTGTTAGTGTATAGAAATGCACATGATTTTTGTATGTTGATTTTGTATCCTGCCAATTGACCATATTCCTTTATTATTTCTAGAAGATTCTTAGTGGATTCTTTAGGGTTTTATATATATAAAATAATGTCATCTGTGATAGTTTCACTTCTTCCTTTCAAATTTGGATCTCCTTTATTTCTTTTTCTTGCTTGATTGCTCCAGCTAAGACTTCCAATAGTAAGTTAAATAAGAATGGTGAAAGTGGGCATCCTTGTCAGTTGCCTGTTCTTAGAGGGATAGCTTTCAATTTTTCTCCATTGAGAATGGTATTTGCTGTGGGTTTGTCATATATGGACTTTATTATATTGAGGTATTTTCTTTCTATACCCATTTTATTTAGAGTTTTTATCATAAATGTATCCTGTATCTTGTCAAATGCTTACTCTGCATCTATTGAGATGATCATGTGATTTTTATTCTTCATTTTGTTAATGTGGTGTGTTACGTTGATTGATTTGAGGATGTTGAACCATCTCTGCATCCCTGGAATAAATCCCACTTGATCATGTTGTATGATCCTATTAGCATATTGCTGTATTTGATTTGCTAATATTTTGTTGAGGATTTTTGCATCTATGTTCATCAGTGATATTGGCCTGTAATTTTCCTTCCTTGTGTGTCCTTGTCTGATTTTGGTATCAGGGTAATGTTGGCCTTGAATGAATTAGGAAGGGTCCTGTCTTCCTCAGTTTTTTGGAATAGTTTGAGAAGGGTAGGCATTGAATCTTCTTTAATTGTTTGGTGGAATTCTCCAGAGAAGCCATCTGGTCCTGGACTTTTGTTTTTGGGACAATTTTTGATTGCCTTTTCAATCTCCTTACTTGAGATTGGTCTGTCCAGACTTTCTATTTCTTCTTATTCAGTTTGGCAGGTTGCATAGGTCTAAGAATTTATCCATTTCTTCCAGGTTACCCAATTTGTTGGCATGTTGTTTTTCATAGTATTGTCTTATAATCCTTCGTATTTCTGCAGTATCTATTATAATTTCTCCTATTTCATGTCTAATTTTATTTATTTGAACCTTTTCTCTTTTTTGTTGATGAGTCTGGCTGAGGGTTTGTCAATTTTGTCTTCTCAAAACCAGCTCTTAGTTTCGTTAATCCTTTCTAGTATTTTTTAGTCTCTATTTCATTTATTTCTGCTCTAATTTTTATTATTTCCCTCCTTCTGCTGAGTTTGAGGTTGTTTGTTCTTTTTCTAGTTCTGTTAGGTGCAATTTAAAATTAGTTATTTGAGGTTTTTCTTGTTTGTTGAGGTGGGCCTGTATTGCTACAAATTTCCCTCTTATAACAACTTTTGCTGCACCCAATAAGAGTTGGTATGTTGTATTTTCATTTTCATTTGTCTCCAGATTTTTTTTTATTTCTTCTTTGATTTATTCATTGATCCAATGATTGGTTGTTCAGTAGCATGTTGTTTAGTCTCCACATATTTCTGACTTTTCCAGCTTTCTTCTTGTAGTTGATTTCTAGTTTCACAGCATTGTGTTCAGAAATGATACTTGAGATATTAATATTCCTAAACTTATTGAAGCTTGCCTTGTTTCCCAACTTATGGTCTCTCTTTGAGAATGATCCCTATTTATTTGAGAAGAATGTGTATTCTGCTGTTTTGGGATGGAATGCTCTCTATATATCTATTAAGTCCATCTGATCAAGTGTTTCATTTAAAACTATTTTCCTGTTGACTTTCTGTCTGGATGATCTGTACATTGATGTAAGTGGGGTGCTAAGACCCCCTACTATTATTGTGTTGCTGTTAATTTCTCCTTTTCGGTCTGTTAATAGTTGCTTTATATACTTTGGTGCCCCTGTGTTAGTTGCATATATATTAATGTGTTATGTCCTCTTGGTAGAACGTCCCTTTTATCATCAGGTACTGCCCCTCTTTGTCTCTCATTGTCTTTTTTTAACTTGAAGTCTGCCTTGTCCGATATAAGTATGGCAGCATATGCTTTCTTTTGTTTGCCATTATCTTGGAGTATTGTCTTCCATCCCTTCTTTCTGAGCCTATGTTTGTCTTTTGAGCTGAGATGTGTTTCTTGGAGGCAGCATATTGTTGGGTCTTGCTTTGAATCCATCCAGTTACTCTGTCTTTTGATTTGAGAATTCATTCCATTTACATTTAGAGTGATTATTGATATATGAGGGCTTAATGCCACTATTTAATCTCTTGTTTTCTGGTTGTTCTATGTTTCCATTGTTTCTCTTCCTTTGTATTTCCGACTGCCATTTCATTTTGGTGGTTTTCTGTAGAGGTTTTCTTTTTTTATGAATTGTGGCTCTGCTCTGATTTTTTGTGTAGTGGTTACCATGAGGTTTGTATGAATGATCTTATAGATGAAATAGTCTATTTTCTCATAGCCTCTTCTCTCCATTAGCCTAAACATTCCTTTCCTTTTCCCCTTATGAGTTATTGTGTCACAAATTATTATTTTTGTGTTGTGAGTTTTTGACTAAGTTGAAGTGTTTATAGTTACTTTTGTTGATTTCCTTCCCTTTATCTTTTAAATTATAATTGAGTAGTTGCTTCCCTGAACTGATAGAGAGCTGTAGTTTTCTGATTTTGTCTGCCAACTTATCTCCTTGCTCAAAGCTTTGTAGATCTTTGCCTTTTTGTTTCCAGTATGAGGGCATCTTTAATCATTTGTTGTAGAGGAGGTCTAGTGGCAATGAACTCCCTCAGCTTTTGTCTTATCTTGGAAAGCTTTTTTTTCTCCATTGTTTCTGAAGGAAAGTTTTGCTGGATAGAGTATTCATGGCTGAAATTTTTTGTCTTTCAGTATTTTGAATATATCATTCAATTCTCTCCTAACCTTTAAGATTTCTGCCAAGAAATCAACTGAAAGCATGATAGGGGTTCCTTTGTAGGTTAATTTCTTCTGCCTTGCTGATCTTAATAATTTTTCTTTGTCATTGGCTTTTGCCAGTTTTACTATTATATGCCCTGGAAAAGATCTTTTAGCATTAATGTAATTTGGTGCCTATTAGTTTAATGTATTTTTAAATCTAGTTCCTTCCTCAGGTTTGAGAAGTTCTCAGCTATTATTTCTTTGAACAAGCTCTCTGCTCCTTTCTCTCTCACTTCTGGACTATCTATAATCCTTTGTTGCTCTTCCTAATTGAGTTGGATATTTCTTGAAGAATTTGTTCCTTTTTAAAAATCTTCTCTTTCCTCCCCTACCTGTAGCATTTCTATCTCTCTATCCTCTAACTCACTAATTCTTTCCTCCATAACATAAGCTCTATTTTTTAAGGATTCTAGATTATTTTTTAATTTCATTATTTGCGTTCTTATCCAGAATTTCTGCTTTCCTAAAAAATAGTTTCAATCTCTTTGGTGATGTATTCTTCTCATTAATTTTATTCCTGAGCTCAATGGACTGTGTTTCTGATTTTCCTTGTAATTTGTTGAGTTTCTTTATGACAGCTATTTTGAATTCTCTGTCATTTAGATTGTAATCTTCTTTGACTTCAGGATTGGTTTCTGGAGACTTGTCATTTTCCTTCTGGTGTGAATTGTTCCTCTAGTTTCTCATGTTGTTTGATGAACTAATCTTTTGTCATCGCATTTGTGGTAGTATTAGGTCGCTGATTCTACTTACTACCACTAGGGGGAAGCAGGAACTGAGTTTCTTTATTTTCATAGAAGATTAGCCTTGCGGTAACATTCACCACCAGTCCTCCTCTTTTTGCTGAGGAAGATTGGCGCTGAGCTAACATCTGTGCCCATCTTCCTCTACTTTATCTGTGGGACGTCTGACATGCATGGCTTGATAAGTGGAGTACAGGTCCATGCCTGGGTTCCAAACCAGCGAACCCTGGGTCACAAAAGTGTAGTGTGGAAAATTAACTGCTATGCCACTGGGTCAGCCCCCAAAGGAGCTGAATTTCTGACCCCACCCCCTCTTCTGGAAGTTGTGGGGGTACTATGGGCATTTCCACTGGCCTGGAGAGCATTTGGGTGCATGTGTAGACTGTGCTTAATGGGCAAGGCTTCCACACAGGGTCCAAGGGTGGGCCACTCCTTGGGGCTGCAGCAGCATAGTATGCTCTCCCACCACTGAAAAAGTGACCACAAGCTGTCAAATGCTGCTATCACATCTTCCTTTGCTCCCCCCAAGGCACATTCCCACTTTCGGGAACAGCAGTTCTATGGGTGCTTGCACAGACCAGAAATGCACTTGTCCTGGTGTAAAGATCTGTCACCACCTCTTCCTGAAGTTGCACCAGCCACTATACTTGGTGGGTGGGGCTTCCTCCTGGGTACCAAGCCTGAGACCCTCCTTGGGACTGCAGCAGTATGGGAGGCTCCCCTATTGCCAGGAAGGTGATCACAAGTGGAATAAGGATTGCTGCCCCCTCTTCCTATAGTCACCCCAGGGTGCCTTCCCACTTTTGAGGTGTAGCAGTACTATGAGCATTCATGTAGACCAGGAATACAATCACCCCAGTGCATTGATCTCCTGCCACTTCTTCTTGCAATCTTGCCAGCCCCTGTGCTTGGTGGGTTGGGCTTCCTCATGGGTACCGAACCAGGGCTACTTCTTGGGGCCACAGTGGCACAGTGGGCTCTTCCACCACCAGAAAAGCTATCATGAGCAGTCTAAGGGCTGCAACTACCTCTTCTTACAGTCACCCTGGGGTGTATACCCACTTTTGGGGCACAGTGGTACTGTGGCTGCTCACACCAGGCTGGAAAGTATTTCTGTGTGTGCACAGGGCTGCCAGGGAAGGGCAGGGAGTGATCACCTATCTCCACAACTTCCTGGAGGGCCAGTGAACCCACCTTCAGATGTATAGCTGCATCAATCTCTCAGGCATCCTTTTGTTTTGTGTGGGTTTCTTCTACTGGTCAATGAATGTCCATTCGGTTGTAATTCAAAGAGGGAGAGATAAAGGGAGCAGCTCGCTCCACCATGTTGCTGACATTCTGTAATATAGCTTTAATCAAATGGTTTCTTTGAAGTCTCACACCATGTTTTTCTTTTTTTATTGTATGTTTTTCCCTTTAGCTCTTGACATGATCATTTAAATATATTGGTTTTTGAATATTGAAACAGCTTCTCATTTCCATAATAAACTCCACTTGATAGTGATATATTATCTTTTTCATATACTGTATTGTTAGATTTAATTTGTTTGTATTTTTTAGGAAGTATTTCTTCCTGTTCTTTATGCTGCAAGAGTTTGCATAGAATTAATGTTATTTCTCCCTAAAGTGGTTCATATAATTAACCATCAAAGCCATCTTGTCCTGAGGTTTTCTTTGTCAGAAAGATTTTACCTACAAATACAATATCTTCATGAAAATAACTAGTCAGGTCATCTATTCTTTGTAAGTGAGCTTTGGAAGTTGTGTCTTTCAACAAATGTGTCAATTTCATCTAAGTTTAGCAATTATGAACAAAGAATTGTTGATAATATTCCATTATTATTCTTTTAATGTCTGTAGGGGTCTGCAGTGATATTTATATTTTGTGTTTTTTCTTTTTTCCTTCTCTTGCTCATTCTGACTAAAAGTTTATTTTATTTTTCAAACAGCCAAGTTTTAATTTCAATTATTTTTATTATTCATTTGTCTATTTTCAATTTCATTATTTTTTTCTCATTTTGTAATTTCCTGTCTTTCTCTTGCTTTAATTTGCTCTTCTTTTCCTATGTACTTAAGTTGGAAGCTTACTGATTTTAGACCTTAGTTCTTTTGTAATATAAACATATAATGCTATAAAGTTTACTTTCAACACTGCTTTAGCTGCATCTTACTAATTTTGATACACTGTCTTTTCATTTTAATTTAAAATAGTTTCTAATTATCCTTGGGATTTCCTATTTGATACATGGGTTGTTTAGAAATGTGATGCTTACTTTCCACACATTTAGGATATGCCTTCTTCATACCAAATACAAAAACTATTTCCAGGCACATTGTACATCTAAATGTGAAAGATTTTAAATAGAATAAAATAGAACATAAAATTTGCTGGAAAATAAAAAAGATATTAAACCCTTGGAGAAAGGAAACATTTCACTTAAAAGTAATTTAAAACACTAGTTATAAAGAGAATGATTGATTAAAAGATCTACTTTTAAAATTTTGTCATCAAAAGATACCATTAAGAGAGAGAGGTGAAGACGGTGGTGTAGGTGAACTCTGAACTCACCTCCTCCCATGGACACACCAAATGTACAACTACTCTTGGAATAATTACCTCTTAGACAGGACTGAAAACTGGATAAAAAGAACCCATGTGAAAAGGGGCAGTCATGCCTGAGGTGTAAGAGGCCAAAATTCCTTTCTGGAGAGAAAAAGAAAAGCCATCTTTGAAAGCCAAGGTGCTTCACAGCTGGCCAGGAGCAATCCTAAGGTATGCAGCCTTCCCTGGAGGAGTGGGGGACCTGAGCAGGGGTCTCAAATCTATCAACGTGATACACCACATTAATAAAAGGAAGAATAAAAATCACATGATTATCTCAATAGATACAGAGAAGATATTTGACAAGGTGCAACATCCATTTATGATAAAAACTCTCAATAAAATTAGTATAGAAGGAAAGTACTTCAACATAATAAAGGCCAGTTATGACAAACCCATAGACAACATCAGACTCAACAGTGAAAACTGAAAGCCATCCATCTGAGAAAAAGAACAAGACAAGAGTGCCCCCTCTCACCACTCCTTTTCAAAATAGTACCAGAGGTTTTAGCCAAAGAAATTAGCAAAAACAAATAAAGGGAGTCCAAACTGGAAAGGAAGAAGTAAAACTTTCGCTGTTTGCAGATGACATGATTCTGTTTATAGAAAACCCTAAAGAATCCATCAGAAAACTATTGGAAATCATCAACAACTACAGCACAGTTGCAGGGTACAAAATCAACCTACCAAAATCAGTTGTATTTCAATACACTAATAATGAGCTAGCAGAAAAAAAGTCAAAAATACAATCCCATTTACAACTGCAACAAAGAGAATAAAATATCCAGCAATAAGTTTAACCAAGGAGGTGAAAGACTTATATACTGAAACTATAAGACATTGCTGAAAGGAATTTAAAAAGACATAAAGTAATGGAAAGTTATTACATGCTCATGGATTGGAGGAATAAAAATTATTAAAATGTTCATACTACCTAAAGCAATCTACAGATTCAATGTAATCCCTATCAAATCTCCAGCGACATTTTTCACAGAAACAGAATAAAGAATCCTAAAACTTACATAGATCAACAATAAGTTTTGGCATGTGTGTAAACATTTTTGTTGGTTCAAGATATATTTTATTTCTCTTTTGATTTAATCTTTGACCCACTGGTTGTTCAGAAGTGTGTTGTTTAATTTCTTCATAGCTGTAAGTTTTTCAGCTTTCCTCCTGTTAACGATTTCTATTTTTGTATCATGTGGTCAGAAAAGATACTTGATATTATTTCAATTATCTTAACTTTGTTAAAATTTGTATTGTGACCTAACATATATTCTTTCCTGAAGAATGTTCTAGGTGCACTTGAGAAGAATGTGTATTCTGCTGCTGTTGGGTAGAATGTTCTGTATATGTATGTTAGGTCCATTTGGTCAAGAATTAGTTCAAGTGCAATGTGTCTTTATTGATTTCCTGTCTGCATGATCTGTTCATTGTAGACACTGAGATATTGAAGTTTTCTCCTATGGTTGTAATTGCTGTCTGTTTCTCTTATCAGATCTGTTACTATTTATTTGATATATTTAGGTGCTTCAATGTTGGATGCATATATACTAACGAGTGTTATATCTTCTTGATGAATAGACCCCTTTATCACTATGTAGTGACCTTCCTTTGTCTTTTGTTATCATTTTTTACTTAAAATCCGTTTTGTCTGATATAATTATAGCTACCCTTGTTCTTTTAGATTCCATTTGAATGAAATATCTTTTTCCTTCCTTTCACTTTCAGTCTACATATGTCCTTACAGCTGAAGTGATTCTCTTGTAGGCAGCATATAGTTGGGTCTTTGTTTTGTTGGGGTTTTCTTTATCCATTCATGTACTCTATGTCTTTTGATAAGATAATTTAATCCATTTAGATTTAGAGTAACTATTTATAGGTAAGAGCTGACTATTGTCATTTTGTTAATTGTTTTCTGGCTGTTTTGTAGTTCCTTTGTTCCTTTCTTCCTTTCTTACTGTCTTGTGATTTGATTTTATTGCAGTGCTATGCTTTCATTCCTTTCTCTTTATCTTTTGTGTTTTATGTTTTGCTCTATGGTTACCATGAGTCTTAAATAAAGCATCTTACAGTCATAACAATCTGTTTTAAGCTAACAGCTTGTTTGATTGCATTCCAAAAGCCTACAATTTTCCCCTACCCAATATTTTATGTTTTTGATGTCACAATTTACAACTTTTTGTGCTGTGTATCCATTTGCAAATTTTTGTAGCTATAGTTATTGTTAATACTTTTATCATTTAAACTTTATACTAAAATTAAAATTATTTACACAGCACCATTACAGTATTAGAGTACTCTGAATTTCTTATATACTTACCTTTACCAGTGAGTTTTATACTTTCATATATTTTCCTGTTACTAATTAGTGTCATTTTATTTCAACTTGAAGAACTCCCTATAGCGTTTATTATATGGCAAGTCTAGCAAATCTTTCATTTCATTCTTTGTATTCTTCAGCTCCAGAATTTCTGTTTGGTTTTTCTTCATAATTTTCATTTCTTTGTTCAACTTCTTGTTTGCTCATGTTTTCTATCTGTGTTCTCTTGTAGCTTCCTGAGTTTCTTAAAACAATTATTTTAAATTCTTCATGTGGAAATTCATAGATCTCCATTTCTCTGAGGTCAGTTACTAGAAAATTATTGTGTTTTGTTGATGACATGCTTTCTTTATTTTTTGTGTTCTTAAACTGCTATCTTCACATTTAACGAAGTAGTCACTTCTTCCAGACCTCACTGAGTGGCTTTGAGAGGAAAATATCTTCACTATTCAATCCACTAGCAAATCTGATGTTCTCTCAGAACTTTACTATGGATGTGTCCACTCCACACCTCTTGTTCCTTTGTGGGAACAAATTCTCAAGATTGTATGCTTTCTCCATATCCTGCAAAGCCAGGCCAGGTGCTGAGAGTCTCTCCTTTGTTTTCCCTAGGTGCCCTGAAATCTGTCCTTTCTCTCAATCCTGCAGAGACCAACCGGCTTTCTGCACATGCTCGCAAGCCATCTATAAAGGCTTACACTCACCATTCATAGGGTTGTATGCAGGGAGTTGCCCATGAGGGAGTAGGTGCCGGGGTCCCGCCCCGGCTGAGTCCAGGTTCCTGAGGGATGGACGGCGTCGGCGCAATGAGGGGAAAATAAAGAGGACGTGAGACTTGGGTTGGTGTTAGCAAGTCCGACTTTGTGCACAAGTGTCGTTTATATATTTTTCAGGATTAGTACAGAAATGGTTCTACAAATATTCTCAGAGAGATAAGGAAGTAAAAAAACGAGCACAAGAATATTTATTAGCATTCCATTCTATATAGCATAAGGTTAATGATCGTCTTCTCCGCAACTAACTAGTGTTTGTTGTCTCTAAGCTAAAAGAGATAGGTACCTAGACACCTGTTGTAATTCATGGTAAAGTTAAATCAAAGAGAGAAGGTCCAGGCCTCCAGACAGGACAGCTGTTTACATCCTGGGGGAGCCATCCCTGCCTCCCTCAATCATTTACGCCATTAGTGTAGATGTTTAATGGGAACAAAAGGCGACTCCAGGGTATCTTATCCCCAGGGCTATCTGCATTCTCAGCGGGCAGTTAAACATCTTTACATTTTAGCGCCCTTTAGGGGGTGAAAGCATTCCTTTGTCTTTTAGATTGTGGAGTTAACAGTCCCTTAAACACACTGCCGGAGAAAGTATGGTTTTGTTAGTAAAGTAAAGGGCTGAAAAGCTAAGCTAAACTATGTATCTTCAAGAATAAAAAACAGAAATAAGTATAGACATAACCTTGCTAGAAAGCATGCATATAATTCAGAAAATATCAGGAGTGTTGGCCGGCCATTCTTCACCGAGGGGCATCCCTGCACCCCTCGACCCTTCTACTCATTAATTGTTTATTATTTATTGCTTTTAGGAGAAAACCTCTATAACATTTTAACAGAAAGCAGAAGGTCAAGAATAATATATAGATACTTCTTGATCATCCAATTAACCAGCAAACTTAGAAGGACGATGCATATATATATTTAGACAGAGAACTGGAGGGAGAAGGAAACATTAGCCAGATGGAGGCCATAAGCCTAATTCGACATCTTATCTGGACAGGATTCCTTTCTGCTTGTCTCAAATGGGACTGTGTGCTCCTCCGTTAATTAACTGAAAAATATCTTGAAAGTTACCTGCCCGTGGTCACCTTCTCTTACTATATCTAATTTTCCCGGGAGGTAGTGCCTCCCAAGCAGCCACCCAAAGGAGTGAAAACTGGAGGTAAAGAAAGGAAAAGGAATGAAGGGCAATTAGAAGCAGCACAGGTTTCAGAACTATGTGAGGGGCCGGCCAGTTATTCTTCACCAGGGGGCGACCCTGCACCCCTAGGCGTTAATCAGCTGGACCCTGTCAAACAGCTGATCAAATGATGTAGCCACGGCTCCCAGCAAGTAGGTGAGGCACAGACCTTTGGGGATGCCCCTGGATCAGTTGGGGGCTCCACAGGTGAGACATCCTAAGCCTCTCATAGGCAGGCTTCCGAATGGAGTCCACAAAGTGGTTAGTAACATTAGCGATCCTTTGATCTTTCTGAGCCCTGGTTCCTGTGCTCCAAGCCTCTCTCAACACCTTAGCCATGCCAATCACCTCAGTATTCTGGGTGGGGCAAGAGAGAGGTGACCCTCTTTGGCAGCATCCTACACAGTTGGGGAAGGTGCTCACTTACTACAGTCTCACTTTCCCCTATGGGAGAAATCATAGGCTGAGGGTGTGTCCCCTCTCTCTTGGCACTGAGTCATGCCACCTTAGGGGAGAGATGGCACAGGTAAAGTGACACTGTTCTTCTTACCCTCTTCAGTGCATCTATTCTCCGATTTTTTGCTCCAAGTGTGCTGTACTCTCTCTGCTCGACTCCCAATCTCCCAAAAAAGACCTCTCATCCATAAGTGGTTATCAAAATCAATGTTCTGGAGAGGAGTTTATGGTAGAAAATTCTTATTCCACCATCTTGCTGATGTCACTCTCCAAATTCTGTCCTTTTAATCTTTCTTCTGGAAGGACTTCTGAAGCGTGTCCTGCACATTACAAATTTATATCCAGAAATGGCAATTCTGCCTTAAATGCCAATTAAAATATTTTTCTCATCGTTATTCATTTCTGTTATTTATGTTTTAATTTATTTTTCATTCTGAATTTGTTTTCGTTTTATACTCTCTCTTATTTACAATGTCCTAAACATAGAAAAAAAATAATTTCTAAAAAAATTTTTGTTCCTTTTCTGAAATTTCTTTCAAGTATTATTTTTTCTTCCAAGTATTTAAGGTGTTGCTCACTTTCTCTTAGTCTGAAAATACATCTCAAAAATCATTCCTTTTAAAAAAATGTCTTTAAATGAGAAGGGATTTAACCGAGTCTGAAATTTGTCGAGACAATTAAATTTAGTCTTTCTCGCCATTAAAAGGTCTTTATCTTGGAGGAGTAGAGTGTCAGATTCTTTTGATAAAGTAATAAAAGTCATAGTTACTATCCACAACAAATATTTGCAATGTTTTAAGCTTAAAGCACCATTTTCTACATAGCTCTCTTCTATACCATGGTACCCAAATTGGTAGCTAGTATATAAAAGATGGAAGTGGTGAGGGATTAAGATATGGACACCAACATCAAAATGTCTTTACTAGGAAGAAAATATTTATCATGGGATTTCATCTTATCCATGCCTGGGGAGCCCATGTCCTGGACACTGGAGCATAGTCTGAACACAGAGCAGGTAACAACACAGCAGATAGGATGGTGTAATCTAAAAAACATCTGGAGGGAAATGCAATTCAGAAAATGCTGTTACAACAGCTACCATGAGCAGAATATGATAAAAGATTTTGGAAAGTTGTATAACAACTACAGAAGTAAAGTAGGAATTAGTAAAATAACAGTTAGCTATATAGCAGGCTCTGTTTTAAGAACTTTCCAAATATTACTTCACTTAATCCTTATAAAAACTTTATGAAGACTTTTTATTAATATTCCCATTTTAAAGATGAGTAAGTATGTTAAATAACGGTTCACAATCAATCACAGCCAGTAAGTGGCAGAGCCAGGATTGAAAGCCAGCAAAAGCTCACAGTCTTCACCACAATCCTCTATAGAAAGGGAGTGATCTCTCTGCCGCAGGAGGTGCTATGTCATAGGATAACGACCATTAATCAGGACTTTCATAAAGATGACACATACATGAAGAGGACTAGATAACATCTAGGTCCATTCCATCTTTAAGAATCTAAAAAATCAAGAGAACTACCATCGGCATGCTAGATAAATAAAGTATAACTCCCATGCTAACCTTCCTCAGGTAGAATTCTGGAAAAAAATGAAATAGAATTCTTTTTCTTTGCCAAACTAACACTAAAAAGGCTTCAGTGTAGGCTGGAACTAAGACCATGAGCTGCATTGTTCCACAGTCCTTGTAGCTTTCAAGAAGTGGTTAGTTTGTGCTCAACAGCAGAGGACAGGGGCCCACATTCCAACAAAGAGGCTAGAATAGGTCAACCCAGAGTTTTGACCCTGGAGACACCTCTCTGGGAAACCCTCTTGCCCATCTTTCCTTCTAGGAAAGAACTCTGAGAACAATTCCTCTTGAGGACCACTGAGTCTCCTCAGGACACAGCTGTAGGAGTGTGTAATGAGTCTCAACAATTACTCTGACTATGGCCAGAATGAAGACCCAAGGGAGTCATGTTTCAAAAGACCTTATAACCTAGCAAATAAATCTTCTCTGTGCTATGACCATTCCGCTTCCTTGAAGAGGAAACTGGAATCCTTGTCTTCAGGTTCCATCCAGGATAGATCTTTCTGCCTCTTCTGCTCCACAGTTGGGAAACTCAGGGCTCCTCTTTCCAAACCATCCCAGTCCTATCTCCTTTGCTGCAGGAACAGAGGACCCCCTCTCCAGACCTACTACTGACACTTTCTCCAGCATGCCTGCCACCTGAGAGGAATATTAGCAGGTCTCGACCAGCTGACCGTAAACTTCCCTTTCGTGGAAGAGGAGTAAAGGCCACAGAACCAGGACACTTTTTGACAGCATCTGAGCTAACTCTCTAGGTATGGGCTGTGGACACTGGAGAACAATGGGGTCTTTATGACAGTGACATCAAGGGATAGAAAGCCAGCAAGTGCACTGCCTGCATTATATCCTTTGACCTTCACAAAACCCCCAAGAGGTAAGCAGAATTATTTTGTCATTTTATCAGATGAAAAAAATGATGAACCGAATTGCCTAAAGTCAAACAGAGACAGAGTGGCAAAACTAGGACTCACATCTTGACTCCAGAACCCAAGTCCTCAAGCTCAGATGGATAAAGGTAGAGAGAAAGAGACAGACAGACAGACAGACAGACAGAGAGTGGACCCTCCCCTTCTGATCGTGCTTCTCCTTGGTTTGTGTCCCAAAAAAGCAGGATGAGGAAGGGATAGTTCTGATTTTGTTATCTCAATACTGAGCTCTCTCCACCTCCTGAAGTAATATTGTCTGTGTGTGTGTGGGGGGGGTGCATGTGTGTGCACTAGCATTCACACAAGTGCATTATCTTAGAGAGGAGCTAAAGACGACCCTCCTTCCACTCAATGGTGCATGCTAACAGGCTTCTTCAGGAAATTATGTTATTTCACTGTCAAAGCACTGAGTAGCTGAACTATTCAGAGTCTCACAGCTCGCAGAAGATGCCTCTTTGGTCTATTTGCTGCCCCCAAAGACAGGGGAAAGCACTTGGCCTCTTCTGTCCCTTCCAAACCTTCCTCTGCACCATCATACTCACGTGACGATATCTCAGAACATAAACATTTTCGAGGAAGGTGGATTTCAGTGACCCAGCATTGCCTGGGACTCTGGCTTACTTCTAGCAAACTGGAGGCTCTCTCTCTGCCTCTAGCATCCATGCTGAGGCATCCCCTGCTCCTCTCCCTGGGTGCATGTGGTTCTTTACCTCTTTCTCCAGGTTTTCTGCAGAACTCTTTTCTCCCCAGGATGACACGCTGACATCTGGCACTGAGGATCTCTGTCCTCAATCCCAGTACTCAGAAACTTCTCTGCTCTGATATCTTGTTTCTTTAGTTCCTGCATTGATTATACCAACCACTTATTTTCCATTGCTATTCTTACATTCTTTAATTATGTATCATTTTATTTCCTCGTGGCTGTCCTTGCACCAGAATATTATTCAAAATGTTGCCTTCTTGGTCAGTCATTTAATGTATATGCCCAAATACCTATGTTTATGTTAAACAAAAGGTTGTATATCTCTATTGCCAGAAAAGGTTAGTGCAACTCAAATCCACTAGACTATCTTCATACCTAATGAATAAAGTCCAAATTACTCGTGTTGGTCAAATCCCTCCACAGTATAAACCAAAACTTCTTTTTGTTATTGGATTCTTCCTGTTCCCTCATCTGTACCCTCAGCTCCTGATAAAGACACATAACACATTTCTGCCTGGAGTTGCCCTCCGTTGTCTGAATAATTTGCCTTGGAATTTTTCTCCATGATAAGGAAATTGAACTTCATCTGTTAGGTGATGGGCAGGCAATGAGTGGTTTTAAAGAGATGGACACAATCACATTTGTATTTTATAAATACAACTTTGAGTGCAGTAAACAGATGTCCCTATAAATAAGCCTGGGTAAGCATCATATGTGGCCTCTAGATTTCTCTTCCCAGTGGAAATAACTTCCATTTATTTTCAACCTCTTCACAAGGAACACAGAGAGTCTCCTACATTCACTGTAGAATGGACTTGAACCACCAGCTCCACGGCCACACTCTAGACTCGATTATCATTCAACATGTGAAATCTTTATTTTAAACTCTTTATTTATTATAATATTATTAAAGCACCAGAATGACAAAGAGAAAAACATAATAAAAACTCATCATCTAGATTTAACAAATGCAACATTTGGTCATACTTGCCCCAAATTTTTTAAAGAAATAAATATTATAGATACATTTGAAACACCCTTTGTTCCCATTTAAATCTCATTTTTCTCCCTCTCACTCCAGTGATAACTAGAATTCTAGAGTTGATAGTATACTCCCAGGCAAGATTTATACTTTTACTACACACATGTGTATTATTTTATGTATTAAAATGTTCATATACTGTGTGATACAGAATATATCTTCCAGTAACTTGCATTTTCCGTTATTTTAAAAAATTTATCCACATGAATTCATTCACTTTCACTGTTGTGCAGCATTCATTAATAAGAAATTGGCACAATTTACCTAACCATTCTTCTGTGGGTAGGCTACTTCCAAGTTTCCTCTATGATGGTATACATCCCCGTGAATGTCTTCATGAACAGAAGCTAGAGTTTCTCTAGGGTCTAATGTGGAAGCGGGACTGCTGGATCACAGGTGGATGAATTCCAGCTTTCCTAGAAATGGGCTAATTGCTCTTCAAATGGCAATACCAATTTTTCCACTTCTTCACAACATTTAAAATTGTCAGACCGCTATACTTTTACACGTTCCAAGATGGAGATTGTTCAATTTTGTTTTAATTTTGTGAAACATCTTTCTTTTCTTATTGGCCAGACCGGCTTTCCCTTCTATGACTTGCCTATTCTAGCCTGCTGCCCACTATTTCCTACTGGGTTTTTCATCTCTTTCCTACTAGTGTGAAGGACTTTTATGTATTCTGAATGCTAATCATTAATTGATACATGTGTAGCAAATACCTCTTTCAATTCATGGCTCGTCTTTTCCGTTCTTTTATGGTGTTTTCATACAAATGTTTCAATTTTAATGTAATTAAATTTTACAATATTTTCTCTTATGTTTTGTGTATTTTGTGCCTGGTGTAAGAAACTATTTCCTACCCTTATATCATAAACGTATTTTCTCCTTTTTCTTCCAAAATTTTGTCATTTTGTTCCTTTCAATTAATCCTTTAGACGTTATTTTTCAGTATTATTTTTTATAAGTGAGTATCCAGTTATCCCATCACTCTTTACTAAAGACTCAGTCCATCCCTTTCCTGCCTGTAACTATTATTTATATACCAATTTCTGAAAAATGCTTGGTCTGTTCTGGGCTCTCTAGTCTGTTACATGGATCTATTTTTCAGTCCCTGTGCCAGTATAACTCCACTGTTCAAATTACCATAATAAATCATTTTGAGACGTGACAGGGTAATTCCTTTCTCCTTATTCTTTTTTTCTGAAATTGACTTAGTTCTTCTTGGCTCCTCATTCTTCTACATGAATTTTAGGATTAGTTTGGTAACCCTCGTGTTTAAAAGAAAGCTGTGGTATTTTGATTGGCTTGCATCAAATTCTTAGATTAATTGGAGGAGAATTGACATTTTTACTACATTGAGTACTTCCAATAACAGTGCTTATCTCCACATTATTTTATGTATTTTTTTCTTAAGAAAACTTCTGTAATATTTTATGCCAGTCTTAGAAGCTATTTGTTGGAATTATTTTAGATTATTTAAAATTTCTCTTGCTATGGTGAATGGAGAGTTTTTAAAAAGTAAATAATTTCTAATTTATTACTTTTATTTATTTATTAAGTACAGGAACAATACTGATTGTCTTTAATATTGATTTATATCCAATAAACTTCCTAAAATTTATTACTTTATCTATAGATTCCCTTGGATTTTCATTGTAGACGACCATAATTTCTGTGAACTTTCTCCATTTTGCTTCTTCTTTTCCAATTCTTATACAGAAGAATTTTTTTGTAGTGCTCTTTTCACAAAGAGGCTAACACTTCAATTAGATCTGCATCCCCAGTCCTAGCATATAATTCACATGTATACCATGGGAGACACTGAGAATCGGTGATTGAATTAATTATAAATTGAATTTATTGTTGAATAGAAGTTCTTTAGAAAAATTAGTGAATTACATAGGATATCCTAGACTATAATAACAAATAGATCACAAAATATATAATTGTGTAAACAGAATAAAAGTTTATTTCTCTCCTATGTAACAGTCCCAGTGGGTGACCTCTTGGTGGATGATGGCTCTCCTGGATGTGGAGAACTAGGGACAGAGGCAGTTTCCATTATACGACTCCTCCATTCCATTTAGTCTCCTGACAATTTGCATTCAGTTGGCCCAACGGGAAAGAGAGCATGGAGGAAGCCCAGAACTGGAACGCATGGATGGGTTACCTAGATCTCAGTCACATAATAACACCTGAGTGCAAGGGAGCCTGGGAGATGTAGTCGAGGTGAGTGCCCACAAAGAGAACGATGTGGAAATTTGAGTGAGCAGCTAGTAGTCTCTGCCACAAGTAGTATGGTCACAAAGTGCAAGATGGACCAAAGAGAAGGGAACCAATGGTTAAGCAGTTAAGGGAATATTACAGTATTTCAGGTAGAAAATAATGATGGTCAAAACTAAAGCACTGAGACAATAAGTAGAAAAGTTATGTAAGAATTATTTTAAATGACGAGTGAACAAGATCAGATATAGCAGTGAGCGATAAACTGGATGAGTGTGCCTATGAGCTCTCCATATATGGGGAACCCATAACATAAACCTGGATACAATTCAAGAAGTTTTGAGTGAAAACTTATTGGTGCATAAAATGAACAATATCCACAATAATCTCTCTGGAGGAGATAAAAATTAGAAAGATATGGTTTTCCTGTTCAAAAAAAAGCTTGCAGACTACTTAGATTGGATATGCAGCATATGGGATTTGCTCAGACGTGTTACAGTATGACAAATGTGGAAATATAGGGAAGAGAGACAAAGCCTACAGATGCACACCTGAGAGTCTACTAAGAGGTAGTTGAAGCCCCTATGGAGCTGCATGAGTCACCAAAATAAATAATGAAACAGAGGAAGGGAAAAACAAGGAAATAAGTATTATGCTTATATATATTTAAAGGATTGGAAAAGAGATAAAATCTATCAAAGAGATAGTAAAAATATGGTTTGAAAATGGAACACCTGGGGAGGAATTTCATTGGACTTGCTTTGCAGGACCTATTCCCAGTTGTCTTTCTGATTTACAATCTTCTAAGACAAGTATAGTCACCTGATACCACCTGGGCTCTGGAATCACTCTGAGATTATTCAGTGGAACAATTTCTAATTGTCCAGGATGCTCCTTGTACAACACATTCTTTGTGCTGGAGTGCTTTCTTCAAATACTCCAAAATGCTGTCCTTTCCTTATCATATGTAATAAAAATAGTGTGCCAACCTGGTTTCTCCATTAAGTTGTAAGGTCCCTGAGAGCAGAGGCTGTCATATATGTTGAATAAATGGATAAATAAACTATATTTTTCACAGGTTCATGATTGTTCCACGAGATCTGGCAGAGTATCTAGCACATGTCAATTGAAAGGCAATTATTTGATAAGTTATTAAATCCTTGGTGGTTGGGTAATGGTGCTGGGATCAGAAGGATGGGCACCTCTGACTCACATCGCTCACTTCTCAGACAAAAGTGTCAATGGCTATCTGACAATTAGTCCAACTGATGAACAGGGATTATTTCCCCCCAAATATTGGCTATCTTTGGGTTTATTACACCTAGGTATAAACACAAGTAATCAAATGTGCTAGATAAAGTTACACAGTAACTTCACTAATAATTCTTCTCTTCTTTCTTCTTTCTTTCTTCTTCCTTCTCCCCTTTTAGAACCTAACAGCCATGAGGGAAAGAAACCAATCCTCCACCCTGGAATTCATCCTCCTGGGAGTTACGAGTCAGCAGAAACAGGAAGATTTCTTCTTCATCCTCTTCTTATTCATTTACCCAACCACGTTGATTGGTAACCTGCTCATCATCTTGGCCATTCACTCTGACATTCACCTTCACAACCCCATGTATTTTCTCCTTGCCAACCTCTCCTTTGTCGACATCTTCTTCTCCTATGTAACACTCCCTAAGACGCTGATGAACTACCTCCTGAACACCAAAGCCATCTCCTTTGGGGGATGCCTAACACAGATGTATTTCATGATTGCCTTGGCTAACACAGATAGCTATATGTTGGCTGCGATGGCATATGATCGTGCTGTGGCCATCAGCCGCCCGCTTCATTACACAACAATTATGAGCCCACGATCTTGTGTCCTGCTAGTTGTTGGATCTTGGGTGGTTGGAAATGCCAATGCCCTCCCCCACACTCTGCTCACAGCTAAGTTGTCCTTCTGTGGAAACCAGAAAGTGGCCAATTTCTACTGTGACTTTGTCCCTTTGCTCAAGCTATCCTGTTCTGACATCCAATTTAATGTGAAAATGATGTACTTAGGGGTTGGTGTTTTTTCTGTGCCATTACTATGCATTATCATCTCCTATCTTTGGGTCTTTTCCACAGTCTTACAGGTTCCATCCACCAAAGGTGTGCGTAAAGCGTTCTCCACCTGCGGTTCCCACCTCACAGTTGTTTCTTTGTATTATGGGACAGTCATGGGTATGTATTTCCGCCCTCTAATTAGTTGCACTCTAAAGGATGCAGTGATAACTGTGATGTACATGACAGTGACCCCAATGTTAAATCCCTTCATCTATAGTCTGAGAAATCGGGACATGAAAGCTGCCCTGGGGAAACTCTTCAGCAAGAGAATCTCCTCATAACCTGTGTGAGATCATAATGGAGCCTGCAGTCTCCAATGACGATGTACTTGTAAATCCATCCCCAATGTCCTCCCCCTCCAAGAAGCCACCTTTGATCTTTACACTAGAAATTCTTCTTCTCAAAACGTTGTAACAATTTATGAGACACGTTATTGATATACATTTCTACTCCTTTTGGCAGAGTGGCAGCACAAAATATTGGGTTTATGTCCGGGCTTTACGTTGACTATCAGAGTAAAGTAGGGAAAGAATGAGGCTCAGCTTCTATATCTACATGTAGGAATAATAATATCTGCCCAGCCACTGTCATAAGGTGTGAGGATTGCAATAATTCATACTTCAAAGGCTATAAATCACTATTCACATGTCATTTTTATTGGATTACTATATTTAATCACCCTTACTATGCTTACAAGCCTCTTAACACAGGAGCTGTCTTAACACATCACTGTACCTTTCAGTGATTTTCAAGACTGTACCAAACAGTCTTGGTCATATAAAGTGCACCCAAAGAATATTTGTGGAAAGTAGAATGAATGAATGAAAATATCAGCCTCTGAAATGTAATCTGATAATGATTATACATAATCATACCGGACACTACCCATCCATTATATACCTGGTATGTCAATTAGGATCCATTCTGGAAATATAAACCACAGCACGTATGTTTAAAGCAAGAAGATTTAATACAAGAAATTACATACATAGGTGTATCTTGAAAAAGAATAAAGGTAAAATCAAAAAAACAGACAAATGCTGAGGTAACCCAGAGACTATAAACTGCAGAAAGAAGCTACATCCTCCAGACCTGGAAGAAATGGCTATATTCCTAGAAATAAAGGATACCCACTCTTTCCACTTCTGTTCAAAATAGTACTAGAAGTCCTAGCCAGAGACATTGGTCAAGAAAAATAAATAAAAGGCATCAAAATTGGAAAAGAAGAAACAAAAGAATCTCTGTTTGCAGATGATATGGTCTTATATATAAAACACCCTAAGGACTATATTTTTTTAAAAAACTGTTAGAACTAATAAACAAATTCAGTAAAGTTGCAGGATACAAAATTAACACACACAAATAAATCATGTTTCTGTAACTTACAATAAACTATCAGAAAGAGAATTTTTTAAAAAATGCATTTACAACAGCACCAAAAAGAATAAAATATTTAGGAATAAACTTAGCTATGACGGTGAAAGACATATACACTGAAAACTATAAAACATTAATGAAAGAAATTAAAGAAGACACAAATAAAGGGAAAGACATTCTGTATTCATGGCTTGAAAAACTTAATTTGTGAAAATATCCATACTACCACAGATTCAATACAATCCCTATCAAAATCCCAATGACATTTTCTATATGAATAGAAAAAAACAGTTCTGCAATGTATATGGAACCAAAAAAGACCACAAATACCCAAAACAATCTTGAGAAAGAACAAAGCTGGAAGCATCACATGTACTCATTTCAAACTATATTACAAAGCTATAATATTAAAAAAACAGTATGGTACTGGCATGAAGACAGATCTATAGACCGGTGGAAGAGAATAGAGGGCCTAAAAATAAATCCATGCATATACAGTCAACTGATCTTTGATAAATTTGCCAAGAATATACAAAGTGGAAAGGATACTCTCTTCAACAAATAATATTGGGAAAACTGGAAATCCACATGCAAGAGAATGAAATTACACATGTATCTTACACTATACAGAAAAATCAACTCAATATGCATTAAAGACTTAAACGAAAGATATGAAAGTAAGACGCCTAGAAGGAAAAACAGGGGAAAGCTTTATGACATTAACTTCGCAGTGATTTCTTGGATATGATACCAAAAGCATAGACCACAAAAGCAAAAATAGACAAATGGGACTACATCAAACTACAAAGCTTCTGCACAGCAAAGGAAACAATCAACAGACTGAAAAGTCAACTTATAGAATGGGAGAAAATATTTTCAAAGCATATATCTGATAAAGGGTTAATTTCAAAATATGTTAGGAAATCCCACAACTCAGTAGCAAAAAAAAAAGAACCTAATAACTCAATTTAAAAATGGGCTGAGGAGGGGCAGGCCCCGTGGCCAAGTGGTTAAGTTCACACACTCTGCTTCAGTGGCCCAGGGTTTCACTGGTTCGGATCCTGGGCACCGCTTGTCAGGCTACTCTGGGGCGGCATCCCACGTGCCACAACCAGAAGGACCCATAACTGAAATATACAACTACATACTGGGGGAATTTGGGGAGAAGAAGCAGAGAAAAAGAAAAAGATTCGCAACAGTTGTTAGCTCAAGTGACAATCTTTAAAAAGAAAAAATGGGCTGAGGAATTGAATAGACATTTCTCCAAAGAAGATATACAAATTGTCAACATGTATATGAAAAGATGCTCAAAGATGCTCAACATCACTAATCAGAGAAATGCAAATCAAAACCACGATGAGATATCACCTCACGTCAGTAAGGATGCAGAGATATTGAACCCCTGCGCACTGTTGTTGGGAATGTAAAATGGGGCAGCCTCTATGAAAAATAGTATGGAGGATTCTCAAAAAATTAAAAATATAACTACCATATGATCCAGCAAACCCACTTCTAGGTATTTATCCAAAAGAATTGAAATCAGAATCTCAAGGAGACATTTACAGTCCCATGTTCATTGCAGCATTATTCACAAAAGCCAAGAGATGACAACAACATAATTGCCCATCAACAGATGAGTGGAAAAAGAAACTGGTGTATACATACAGCAAATTGTTATTAAGCCATTTAAAAAATATAGAAAATCCTGTTAAAAGATTCAAATATAACCATCCTACTGTGTTGTCAGTTAAACAAAAAAAAGTCCCTGAAAAGAAGTTTCATCAAGATACTTGAATTTCAGAGATTATTTTTAGAGCCTAAGAAATGTAATATTTAATCTTGTGTGGGTCTTTCTTTCACGTTAAACTAAATGGTCTCATTTATTAATTAATGATTTGCTTGAATAATGATTTCAAATTTGCACCTCTGATTTGTAGAGTTATCAGTAGTGTCCACTTTCTTTGATCAGTGTAAGAGCCTTGGAATTTAGATCTTTTGCCTTTCTATTTAAAGGTAAAATAGATATCTGACTCCAGTAGACTTCTTTTAAAATAAAAACATGAGGGTCTGTATCTCTTTTTATAACATGATGCAGACCACACTTGATTTGATTTGATACAATACAGTGACTTCTTTTTTAAAAAATTCTAGTAGCGAATATCTAGTTAAATAGTAGAATTGATATACTTAAACCTTTATTTCTATATTTATAAAGTCAAGAAAAAACCAATAATCTTAAGTCCCCTTTATGTGTCATAAGAGTTAGGATGTGTTTTGCTCCCTGCATTCCTTTCCATTCTTCAATTCATGGTCTCCATTACATTTCTCAGAAATTTAAAATATGGATTATTCACAATACTTAAATTTGTCACAACAAAATGTTATTTTTAAAGAAATATTTTGACAATTTTGCAATAGCATTTACAACAGAGATAACCTAGCTGAGTACAGATTGACTTGTGAAATTGTCCCCTTAAAATTTTGATACTTCTTCAACGTCTTCTGGCATTGGTGTTTATTGAGAAAAGCTTGAAGCTAATTTGAACATCTGTCTCTTTTTATGGAATCTGTTATTCTGTTACTGAAATTTTTATTCATAAAAATGTTATTCCTATAATAAAATACCAAAAATTGCTAAGATACAGCTGAGGTTATTTTCATTAATATCATCCAGAATATGGGGAGGCTTTTGACTGTGCTCTGGTTCTTGATCTTGTTTTGCAACTTTAATTGTTGCTTTGTTCTATTCATGTTTTTCATGGAACTACTAATATTCTTAAAGTTAGAGCACCATGTTCTCCTCAATACTCAACATTTCTCTTCTACTTTATTGTTTTAAATTTTTTATCCTATTAATCTTCCTTAAGGAAGGACTTCTGCTATGGTCTGAATGTTTGTGCCCCCCCAAAATTCCTATACTGAAATCCTAATGCCCAAAGTGATGGTATTAGGAGGTGGCGTCTTTGGGAGGTGTTTAGTTCATGAGGGTGGATCTCTCAGGAATGGGATTAGTGTTCTTATAAAAGAGACCTCACAGAGCTCCCTTGCCCCTTATGCCATGAGGACACAAGGAAAAGGCACCTTCTGTGAAGCAGGAAGACCTCACCAAACACCAAATTTGCCAGCACCACAATCCTAGACTTCTCAAGCATCCAGAACTGTGAAAAATAATTTTCTGTTGTTTATAAACTACCCAGTCTGTGGCATTTTGTTATAGCAGCTGGAACAGACTAAGACAACTTCTGAACTAATTTGCTAATTTATTTTCAGAAATGTCAATTTTGCCTAAAATGCCAATTAAAATCATTTTCCTGCTCATTATTCCATTCTGTCTGCTGTTTCTATGTCAATTTCATTGTCATCTAAACTTGTTTCTGTTTTATATTCTCTTATTTTAATGTCTTAAGACTTATTTTAATGTCTTTATAATATGAAATAATAATAGGAAAATTAAAGAATATGAAAAAATAATTTTTAAAAAATTTTCTGTTCCCTTCCTTAAATTGCTTTCAAATATAAGTTTTTCTTCCAGGTGTCCTTCCTCTTCTCTTACTCTGCAAATATATTTCATAGATCACTCTTTTTTAAGTATCTTTAAACTAAAAGGGATTTAACAAAGACTGGAATTTTCTAAAGACAGTTAAATTTAGCCTCTCTCACCATCCACAGGATTTTCTCTCTAGGACGTGGAAGGTCAGAAATTCCTTTCATAAACCAATGCAAGCTGTTGCCACTATAAAGAGAAATATTTGCAGTGTTTGAGGTTAAAACCTTATTTTATTTGTAGTTCTCTTCGGTGACATTGCACAATTCCTTTCCCTTAATCGATAACCAGAAAATAAAACGTGGAAGTAGGAAGAGATTCTGAAAAGGACATGAAGAGGAAAATGTTATTACTAGGAAGAAAATATTTATCATGAGATGTCATCTTATCAGTGTCTGGAGAGTCCACGTCCTGAACACTGGAGTGTGATCTGATGACAGGGCAGGTAACAACAGAGCAAACAGCATGGTGCAACATGAAACATGTCTAAAGGAAAATGCAATTCAACAAATGTTTCAGCATCTACCATGTGCAGAATCTGAAGAAGATTTTAGAGAGTTGTCCAACAAACACACGACTAGCAGTAAAATAAGTAGTTAGGAGGAAGTGTTAAAGGTGATAAAGGCAGTAGTATAGAGGTGGCAAAATGACAGTTAAAAATGGCCAAGTGCAAATTATGTGCCAGGCTTGGTTTAAGAACTTTCCAGATATTAGTTCACTTGATCCTCATAGTAACTTTATGAGGACGTTGTGATTGTTGCTGTTGTTATTCCAATTATAGAGATGAGTAGGTACATTAAATAACTGTCCAAGGTCAGTGACAGCCAGTAAGAGGCAAAGCCTGGAACGAAACCCAGCCAGAGCTCACAGTCTCCACCATGGTCTTCTGCAGAAAGGTAATGACCTCTCTGCTACCGGTGGGGCTAAGCCATGGCATAATGAACATTAATCAGGGCTGTTACAAAGGTGACACGTACATGAAGTTGACTAGATCACATCTAGGCTCTTTCCTCCTCTAAGAATCTAAAAAGTTCAGAGACTTACTGCCAAAATGCTAGAAAAAAGAAAGTTTAACTTCCATCATAATCCACCTCAAGACAAATCATAGGCAAAAAGTGAAATATAACTCTTCCTTGCACATTTAACACCAAAAAGGCTTCATCATAGCCTAGAATAAAGACGAGGAGCTCAATTGTAGCACAGGCCTTGTATCTCATGGAGTGATTCTAGTTTGTGCTGAACAGCAGAGGACAGGGGCCCACATTCCAACAAAGAGGCTAGAATAAGTCAGCCCAGGACTTGAACCCTGGAGACATATTCTCTTGGTAAGCCTTTCGCCCATCCTTCCTTCTAGAACTCTGAGAAAGATTACTCTTGAGAACCACTGTGCCCCCTCAGGGCACAGCTGTAGGAGTGTGTAATGAGTCTCAACAATTACTCTATGGTCAGAATGAAGAGAAGGTTGAGGGGCCTGTTTCAAGTGACTTTATAACCTGGTGAATAATGCACAGTTTTCTCTATCCTATGACCCATCACGCTTCCTTAAGGAGAAAACTAGAATCTTCATCTTCAGGTTCCATCAAGGATAGCTTCTTCTGCTCCTCAGCTAGAAAAATTAGGACTCTTTCCAAACCATCCAGTCCTATCTCCTCTGCCTCAGGAACAGAGGACCAGAGACCCACTCTCCAGGACTACTCCTGCCACTTTCTGTAGCATGCCTGCCTCCAAAAACGGAAGCCAACAAGTGCTAGACCAGCAGGCTGTAAACGTCCCATTTGTGGAAGAGGAGTGAAGGCCACAGGACCAGGACCCTTTTGACAGCATCTGAGCTGACTCCTCAGGCAGAGGCTACGGTGACACCAAAGGACAGATAGCCAGCAACTGCACTAACTGCATTATCTTCTTTGACCCTCACAACACCCCCAAGAGGTAAGTAGAATTAGTTTGTCATTTGATCAGATGAAAAAATTGGTGAATTGAATTCCCTAAAGTCACACAGAGAGGCAGTGGCAAAACTTGGACTCATACCTTGGCCTGAATCCAGCACACAAGGTCTCAAGATTGGATAGACAAAAGAGAGTAACCTCCCCTTCTGACAATGGTTATCTTTAGGCCCTTAACTGTGGAAACAGGATGAGGAAAAGATAGTCTTGGTTATCTCAGTCCTGAGTTCTATACCTCCCTAAGTAATATTGTGCACATGTGTGTATGTGTGTGTGCACGTGCACTCACATAAGCCTATAGACTTAGATGCTACAAACCCATGTTGTACTCCCATGTTCAATGGTGCCTACAAACAGGCCCCTTCAAAAAATTAGGTTATTTCATTGTCAAAGCACTGATGGTTCAAAGCACTTGAAGGATATTTCTTTGGCCTTGTCTGCTACCCCTGGTGCCAAGAGGAAGTATTTAGCCTTTTGTGCCCCTGAAAAACTGTCCTCAAGACTGTCACACTTATGTGACAGATATCTCAGAGCACAAGCTCTTTACAGGAGAATGGATTTCAGCAGTCCAGCATTGCCTGGAACTCTGGCTTAATCAGCCTCTAGCATCTATGCTGATGCATCTCCTGGCTCCTCTCCCTGAGGACATCTGGTTCTTTCAGCTTTCTCTTCAAGGTTTCAGTGGAAATCAACTCTCTCCATGATGACACCTTAACATCTAACACTGCGGATCCTAAAGCCTGTGTGCTCAGACGCTTCTCTCCTCTGGTTCCCTGTGCCTTTATTTCTCACAATGATTATACCAATCATTCCTGCTTTTCAGGTGCAGCTTCTTCTTATACATACTTAACTCTTTTTGTGTGTGTGTGCCAATTTTGTGGTTGTCCTTGCAATAGTCATTCAATATGTTGTCTTTTTCATCAGTCATTTTACATGCCCAAATACCTATGTTTGTATTAAATAAAAGGTTTCATATCCTTATTACCAGAAAGGGCAGTGCGATCCACATGCACTATATTACTTTTTGCTATGTAATGAATAAAGTATAAAGATCTTACGTTGCTTCAAAATTCTCCACAATATAACCCCAAACTTCTTTTTCAGGCTGATTCCCCACATTTGTGTGATTTCTCCACTATCCCTTGGCTACCCAGGAAGAGGGAAGTAAAAGTATAGACATGTTGTCTTGGGTTGAAGTCTTCTGAAAGGGTGCACGGCCATGGGGTGTATGCTGGTGAGAGATGAAAGTGCCAGAACTGGGCTGGCTACTATACAGAGGGTAAGAGGCTGGAGATCACCATTGGTTCAAAGAGCAGGTGTACACAAAATGAATGAGCAGGGAGGGGTAGCGTCAGACAGTCAAATAACATAGCAAAATGGTGTCAAAATCCATCCCTACTTGCGTCCACTTACTACTTTTCTTCCTATAACCTGAACATTTTTTCACTGTAACCGTCACTCTTAGCATGACACGTGGCCCCTGGATCCCTCTTTCCAGTGTAAACTCCCATTTATTCTCATCCTGTTCACAAGCAACACTCTCTCTCTCTCCTACATTCAGTGAAAATGGACTTGAGCCACACAGTTCCATGGCCTCACTCTGGACCCAGCGATCACCAAACCTTTGAAATTTTTATTTTAAATAAAATTTGTTTATTATGAATTTGTTAAAGCATCAAAATGGCAAAGACATAGCAAAAATTCATCATCTAGATTTAACAAACATAACATTTGATCATATTTGCTCCAAATAAATTTTACAAATATACTTGAAACTCTCTATTCCCATTCAAAATCTTATTTTCCCCTCCTCACTCCAGAAGCAACCAATTTTCTGGAGTTGGTAATATACTCCCAGGCAAGATTTATACTTTTACTACATAAATATGTATTATTTTATATATATTGTGTGATACAGAATACAGCTTCCTGTAACTTGCCGTTTTCCATCCTATTTTTTTTAATTTGTCCACATGAATTCATTCACTTTTACTGTTGTACAGCATTCCTTAATAAGAAATTGGCACAATTTACCTATCCATTCTTCCATGGGTAGGCCATTTCCAAGTTTCTTCTATGACAGTACACATCCCTGTGAATATCTTCATGTACACATAAGCCAGAGTTTCTCCAGGGTCTAACCTAGAAGTGGAATTGCTGGGTCACAGGTGGATGAATTTCAGCTTTCCTAGAGATGAGCTAATTGTGCTTCTAATGGCGATACTAATTTTTACATTTCTTCCCAACATTTGCAATTGTCAGACTTTTATACTTTTACATGTTCCTAGATGAGGAATGTTAAATTAAATTTTGTGTTAATTTAGTTGAATGTCTTTTCTTTTGTTTATTGGCCATACCAGCTTCCCCTTCTATGTCTTACTTATTCAAACCTGCTGCCTATTGTTTTCTATAGGGTTTTTGGTCTCTTTCTTACTAGTATGTAGGACTCTTATATTCTGAATACTAATCCTTTATTGATTGTGTGTTTAGCAAATACTTCTTTCCAGTTCATGACTTGTCTTTCCCCTTTCTTTTTAGTGTCTTTTTCATACAAATGTTTTAAATTTAAAGCGATCTAAGTTTAACAGACTTTTCTTACGTTTGTGTGTTTTTTCCCTGGTTTAAGAAATTAATTCTTTCTCTGATATCAGAAACATTTTTCTCTAAATTTTTTCCAGCTTTATCGAGATGTAAGCATCATATAACATTGTATAAATTTAAGGAATACAATGTGTTGATTTGATATGCTTATATCTTCCTCTCAGTTTTTTGAAGTTTTGTTTTCCACCATTAATTCTTTAAGAATTATTTTTCTTTTTTTTTTTAAAGATTGGCACCTGAGCTAACAACTGTTGCCAATCTTTTTTTTTTCTGCTTTATCTCCCCAAACTGCGCCCCCCGTACATAGTTGTATGTCTTAGTTGTGGGTCCTTCTAGTTGTGGCATGTGGGACGCCGCCTCAACGTGGCCTGACGAGCAGTGCCATGTCC
Organism: Equus asinus; assembly: GCF_041296235.1. Classification (NCBI taxonomy): domain Eukaryota; kingdom Metazoa; phylum Chordata; class Mammalia; order Perissodactyla; family Equidae; genus Equus; species Equus asinus. The sequence continues at coordinate 15,551,651 of NC_091802.1, forward strand.
ACGCCCAGGATCCGAACCCTGGGCCGCCACAGCGGAGCGTGAACTTAACCGCTCACCCATATTTTTCTATATTACTTTTACTATATGGATATCTCGTTGATGAACAGTCTTTACAAAATTGGTCAGTCAAAATGGTCACCCTTTCCTTGTGCATTTCTAAACCAACTCATGTTATATACCAACTTCTAATAAATATTTGATCTGTGTCTGACTGTCTAGTCTGTTACGTGGATCTATTTTTCACTCCCTACACCAGTACTACTCCATGGTTTGAATTACCATAGTAAATTATTTTGATAGCTGATGGAGGAATTCCTTCTTCCTTATTCTCTATCCTTCAGTTTAGCTCTTCTTGGCTCCTTATTATTCTGCATGCAAACTTCCATGTTTAAAGAAATCTGTATTTTGATTGGGATTGCATTGGATCCGTACATTAATTGGAGGAGAATTGACATTTTTACCACATTCTTGCCATTAACATTGCTTATCTCTGCATTTTTTCAGACATTCCTTTTTTGTCCTTCAGTAAAATTTGGAAATTTTTGAAACCAGTTGGACCTCTTCTGTTAGAATTATTTCTAGATTCCTTAATATTTTCCATTGCTATTTTGAACTAAGAGTATTTTTTAAATTATATTTTCTACTTTATTATTTTTTAAGTATAAGAACAGTATTGGTTGCTTTTAATATTGGGTTGTGTCAAACAACCTTACTGTTCTCTCTAGAGGTTTCCTTGGGAATCCTTGATTGATCTAGAGATTCCCTTGGATTTTCTCTGTAGAGAATCATATTTTCTGTGAATTTTATCCTTTTGTTCTTCCCTTTCAAATTCTAATATGGCAAAAGAAAAGTTTCTAGTGTTATTTCACAAATAGGGCAACACTTCAAGTGTTTTTTGCAGAGAATTCAATTAGCTCTCTACTTCATGCAGATCTGTGCCACATCTCCTGTACCAAAGGGGAATTAACAAACCAGATTGTAGCCTTTAGGGCCATATTTTTGGGTGGAAATCCCAAGGGGGCACAACAGCACCAACTATGGCTTACAGCTCTTGCTCTGAGTTTTCCTTTTGTTTCTAATTTCAATGTATTCCCATTTCTTTTAGGTCTAGCTATGTGTATTTTGTATTAATTTTTAAATTTATCTAAAATTTCTATGTATTTTTATTGGAATGAGACCTAGTGACATTAGCTTAGTCTACCATGTTGCTGAGAACCCCAACTCTAAAATGCTACACTTCCACAACATATGAACTAACCATAGTCTCTGAGTCCTTTAGCTTTATTGAACCCTCCCAACCATGAGATATTGTGATTCTGTGTGAAGATAGGGTAAGACATTTCAAGAAAGAAAACCAAATTTCTTTAGGTGCAGAGATGAAGAAGCACATCATATTTGGGGAAAATATAATTAAAACTGAATTGATGTGCCTAGCATATGTTTCACACATGTACTAGAGGAGACACTAAGAATTGGTGATTTAATTAATTATTGAGTACAATTCTCTTTAGAAATTTAGTGAATTACTCAGGATATCCTATACTAGCAACAAAGACATAACAAAATGTGTAATGGTTTAAAAAGAATAAAAGTTTATTTCAACAGTCCCAGTGAGTGTCTTCTTGGTGGATGGTGTCTCTCTTGGGTGTGGAGAACTATGGAGACAAAGTCATTCCACCATGTGACTCCACCATCCAATTCAGCCTCCTGGCCATTTCCATCCAGCTGGCACAAGAGGGAAAAGAGTGTGGAGAAAGCCCAGAACTAGAACACATAAGTGGATTGCTTAGAACTCAGTCACATGACCACACCTCAGTGCAGGGGGAGTTTGGGAAATGTAGTCTAATTGTATGTCCAGAAAGGAGAGAATGACATGGATTTGGATGAGCAGCTAGCAGTCCTAGCCATAAGTAGTGTGCCTCAGAGTGCAAGTGGATCAAAGTGGAGGGAATCTGTAGTCGAGCACTCAACAGAGCATTACAATACTTCAGGGAGAAGATGAAGATGACAAAGCTAAAATTCTGAAACAGCAAGTAGAAAAGTGGAGTTGTGTAAGAATTATTTTAAATGAAGAATCAACAAAATGAGATGTAGAAGTAAGGGATAAATTGGATCAGTGTGCTGTAAGGATCCCACATGTGGGGAATCCAAGAAATAAACCTTTATTTAACCCAAGAAATATTAAGTGCAAACTTACTGGTTCTTACAATGGTCAATATTCCACAATGATTTCCCTGGGGGGATACAATAAGTGAAGTATGGTTCATCCTCAAAAAAGCTTGCAAACTACCTAGGTTGGATATACAGAGTCTGGGGTTTGGACAGACATGTTGGCAAGATGGCTGAATGTAGAAATATGGGAAAGAGAAATAAAGCCTACAGATACAGACCTGAGAGTTTACTGAGCAGTACTTAAAGTGACTATGGAGTTGGATGAGCCACCAAAAGAAAAGTGAAAGTTCTTGACTTAATAAGGAAAGAAAAACATCTTACACTGAGATTGCTAAGACCTACGGTAACTTTTGTTACAGTATATTGTTCTAATTATTCTATTATTAGTTATTGTTGTTAATCTCTTATTGTGCCTAATTTCTAAGTTAAACTGTATCATAGGTAGGTATAGGGAAAAACATAGTATATAGAGGGTTCAGTGCTATCCGCAGTTTCAGGCATCCACTGAAAGTCTTGGAATGTAATCCTCCCCAATTGAGGGGGCGACTGTACTGTCTTAACTGTTTCCAATGCCCCATCCACATAAAGGGAGCAGAGATTCCTACAGCAGTGCTTTTGTGCCTTTAACTTGCTCAAATGATTAATCTTTCATTGTCTTGCATAAATTCCAGTTTATCCAGAAAACCTTTCCCAACTCCTGCAGCCCAATCTGATGCCCCCTTTCACTGAAAACTTGTCGATCTTACGGTCTTAGTTGCCATGTTCATTCATTTATTTATTTCAGAAATATTGAGCACTACTGTATGCAAAATATGATGATAGGTGTTGAGAATACAAAGATGAGTCAGGCATAAATCTTCCCTGAAGCCACTTGTAGTGGGTAGAAGAGTAGGGAAGTGCTCTATGGAGAAAGGACCATGAGAGAAGTTAAGAGAGATAAGTGCTGGGAAATATACAGTTAAAGTGCTGCAGGAGTTTAGCGGAGGGGAGTCTGAGACAGAGAAGGAGCCACAAAACTTTCACGGACGAGAAACGTTGTAGTTGAGTCTTAAAGGATTTGAGCACTTGGAATTAGTGAGAGGGCATTTCAGATAAAATAAACAGTTTGAGCAAAGATAGAAAGGTATGAAATCAAAGCGTGAAAGTTTATAACTCAAGTTAAAGTGGATTTGAGACGACAATTGAGAGGTAGTTTAATTATTCTTTCATTATTTAATTTGGGGAGATATTTTGCTCCTGTCAATATGTCAATTCCCATAGTATTTACTGAATGAGTCTAGGTCTGTAACTAGACTCAGAGGGTAACACAACAGAAGTCATGGATTTCAGAGTTTAGGAGAACTTAGGAGACACTGCATCAAATTTCTCAGCCACATGGAATCCCTAAAACTGACAGCCACCACAATATGGGGACCTAATTTGGATTCTGGCATTAGGCTTCTACCAGCTATCTCTGTGTGTCTGTAGCTGCTGTTCCGCCTTAACTGCACATATAAAATGAACCTGTATAGAAAAGAGGTTGTCTTCAGGATCTAGAGGGGTAGTTGCTGGCCGAGAGAGCAAGGAACGGATGAAGAGAGCCAGAGGCCCATTGGGGTGGTTTCCAGGGACCACCCAGACAGGGCAAGACGACATTCATGACAAGGACTTTGAAAGATATCCTAAACTCCTGTTATTTTTCTGTATTTGTCATTGCTTTTATGCACTATCTATAACCATCAGAAAAATTTTTAACACAAAAAGAGTCCAGGTTCTTATTTGAGAGCAAGAAAGGGTGATGATTATGATGGTGGAGGGAAGGTGGGGTGAAGGGGGGAGCTGTGGCTTGCCATCAGCTATAGGAAGACCATGAGATACAGCATTGAAGAGGCATGGAAAGCAGCGTGGTTTCCTTTGGGCAAGATGGGAAGTCTTTGGGAAAAATGGAAAGCGGAGGGCTGAGAGGAAGACTGTTGGCACGTGAGAAGTGCCCTCAGGGACCTGCATTCATGAGACACCTGTGGTTCTGTGACATTTGGTGGCACATTTAGAAAATCTGACTCAAGCAGATGTATCAGAGGAAAGGCTCTCGGCAGATAGGCTCTGAGGGAGGAGATCCCAGAGTGAACTGTGTGGTTGGTGGGAAGCAGGACGTAGTTAGGTAACCATGACCTATCCAAAGAGCTTGCTTGTTCACGAGCTACTTACAACAGGTCTGCGAGCATGAGAGCATGAGGTTTGCAAAGCACAGCCACAAAGCGTAGGGAATAGGTTTCTCAGTCAGAAGAGTGCGTCCAGAGCAGCTCTAGAGAGAACTGCAGAAACACATGGATTTTTTCACCCTTTGATAAGTACAGGAAGTGCCCCTTGGGGACTTGGTTGGAAGCAGCCATCTTGGGCTGGTCAGACCAATGGACGAATTTCTGGTGTCCTTATACAAATTCTTTCTCTGATGGCCTCATAGTTATTTGGAGTTTAGCAAGCATACAATGGGCTGGCCCAGCAACACGTACTTTTTAAAAAAAAAGAAAAATGGACATTTTATAAGTATATTCAGCGTCCACTCTAATCCCAACCATTCCAACTCAGAAATGCTCTACCACAGTTTCATCATTGGTAAAATGAGGGAGTAGATACTCTCCAAGATGTCAACCAACTTGGTCCTTCTTTGACTGAATGACACTATATACGGGGTTTACAGAATACAGTTATGTGCACTGATAAGGCCACAATGCGGGTAGGGGTTATAGTCAAAATATTTAACAAGAACCAGACTGGTACTCTGTACCAATGGATTCCAGCTGAATGTTACCCTGCATGTGGGCCCCCCATTATGACTCAGAAGCTACTTTATTGATGGGAAATTGACATTATGTCTTGGATTTAAAGTACTTCTCAATGTTTTGGGACTTATTTTCATTATTCCTGTATCATGATAAACGCAGTTGCAGAAACGACAACTTTTAATTATTATCTATGAAGCTTTTAATTACACTTTTTAAGAAACCTAAATATTTCTAGGCACCAGTAATGTTACCAGATTACTATATTTAAAAAGATCCATCAAAAAGACAGAAAAATGGTCAAAGAAATAAGTTTAATAAGTAGAAGATAAATATATTCTTAAAACATCCATCTTCTCCTGAAGTGTGCACAAAAAGAGTAAAACAGACTGTAAGCTTCCACTGACGGATACCACATAAATTAGTTTGGGCAGAAACTGGTAAACAAGTTGACTGTTTTGTTAAAAATAGATTTTTTTCAAGGGAGCACAATGGAGCTAATGCTATTTTATTATTTCATACTGAGGCAAATTGGGATGCATGTGGCATTCTAAAGCTTTATTTAATCTACTGAGTAGCAGGACCTTGAAACTGCAGGAAGCATGACGGAGAGGAGGAGCCATTGAGCTACTATTGCTGTCCTTTAAACATCTTTGTAATCTGGAGGAAAAAGAACAGTAAAAACATCTATTTATTATTCTAAAAGTAATATGATTCACTGTTGATTATTTGAAAGCAAAGTGGAAAAAAGGGAATAAAAAATCTCGCATATTCCTACCAGTCAGTGGAACTGAGCAATGCTTATTTGGGGTCATTTTTCTGGGTACCTGCATACGTGATTCAGGTACAAATTTACTTCCAGCTTTACTCTTAATTTTATATTATACGATTTCACCTTACAATTGTGAATTTGGGATTTGTAGCTGATTATTGTTGGCATTTAAGTGCCATCATATAAAATCGTGTACTTCCATTTCATGTAACTACGAGCATTTTTTTCTTTTCTTTCTTTTCTCTACATCAGGAATGTGTGTAGACATTTATGAATCACCTTTTAGAAAATTTTCCTCTTTTTAAGCCAACTAATATGCTACAGTATATTGATAGATTTACTAATGTAAATCGTCCTCTCCTATAAAATCTCTTAGATAATAGTGGATTTCACCTTTTGTACTGAGGATTTTTGCATACATCTTAGCAAATGAGATTAGTCTAAGAATAATTTCTTTTGCTATCATTGTTACATTTTAGTATCAGGATTTGCTAACTCTAGAAAATGAATTGGATGGCTTTCATTTTTTCCTAAGCTAAGGAAAGTTTATATTACGTGATAATTATGTTTACAGTGATAGTTTAAAATAATTTGTCTAAGAAGTATATGAGCCTGGAGCCTACACATGGAAGTACATTATTGACTAATTTTTTCTTTTGTTTTTCAATTTTAGCTGGTTTATTTGGTGTGGAGATTGTTCTTGAGTTAGTTGTTCAAACTTAGGAACAGATGGTATTCCATGATTATTTTTGGTCTGTGGTTAAACTGCCTTCTCAATTCCTAATTTTGTGTATCTTTACATTTTTCTTGCTTAGATATTTGCCAGATATTTATTTCTTTGTAATACATTTATAAGGACTTATGATCAATTCTTCTTTTCCTTTCTGTTTTACTATCTGTTCATTTTCACTTTTAGCATTATTTTTTCCCCAAATCGCCTCATACAGGTTATTGGTGGGGACAAAGGAAGACAGGATTTATATACATTTCACGAGGAGGGGGCAAGTCCAAGGTAGTTGTGGCATCAGGCAACGCACCTGAAATCTGGGTAAGGACTGAGGTGAAGCCAGAGAGAGGGTTAATGAGTGAGGCGTGGCCTGAGGAGTGAGAAAATACCCACTAGGACACTTAGCAAGGTACCCTGGGGCTTGATGTGTCAAAGTGAGTCAATATATTTTTTTTTTTTAAAGATTTTATTTTTTCCTTTTTCTCCCCAAAGCCCCCCCGGTACATAGTTGTGTATTCTTCGTTGTTCTTCGTTGTGGGTTTTTCTAGTTGTAGCATGTGGGACGCTGCCTCAGCGTGGTCTGATGAGCAGTGCCATGTCCGCGCCCAGGAGTCGAACCAACGAAACACTGGGCCGCCTGCAGCGGAGCGCGCGAGCTTAACCACTCGGCCACGGGGCCAGCCCCAGTCAATATATTTTTATTGAATAACTAAATTGGGAAGACTGATCCCTTCCACTATGGGATGTCTCCCTACAGGGACCCATGGAACCAGAATCTAGGGCCAATGGAACAGCCATTACTGAGTTCATCCTGCTGGGCTTGGTGGAGACACCAGGGCTTCGACCAGTTATCTTTGTGCTCTTCTTCTTTGCCTACCTGGTCACAGTTGGAGGCAACATCAGCATCCTGGCAGCCATCTTGGTGGAGTCCAAACTCCACACCCCCATGTACTTCTTCCTGGGGAACCTATCAGCGCTGGACGTTGGGTGCATCACCGTCACTGTTCCTTCAATGTTGGGTCGTCTCTTGTCCCACAAGTGTACAGTTTCCTATGGAGCCTGCCTCACACAGCTCTTCTTCTTCCATCAGTTGGCTGGTGTGGACTGCTTCCTGTTGACAGCTATGGCCTATGACAGATTCCTGGCCATCTGCCAGCCCCTCACCTATAGCACTCGCATGAGCCAGATGGTCCAGAGGATACTGGTGGTTGTGTCCTGGGCTTGTGCCTTCACCAATGCACTGACCCATACTGTAGCCATATCCACACTCACCTTCTGTGGCCCAAATATGATCAATCACTTCTACTGTGACCTCCCGCAGCTCTTCCAGCTCTCCTGTTCCAGCACCCAACTCAATGAGCTGCTGCTCTTTGGTCTAGGTATCCTCATGGCAGGTGTGCCTGTGATTCTCATTGTCACTTCCTACATCCACGTGGCAGTTGCAGTCCTGCAAATACGCTCTCCTGAGGGCAGGAAGAAAGCCGTCTCCACGTGTGGCTCCCACCTCACTGTGGTGGGCATTTTCTATGGGACAGGAGTGTTCAGCTACATGAGACTGGGCTCAGTGGAGGCTTCAGACAAGGACAAAGGGATTGGTATCCTCAACACTGTCATCAGCCCCATGCTGAACCCACTCATCTACAGCCTCCGGAACCCTGATGTGCAGGGTGCCCTGCGGTGGGTGCTCACAGGGAAGCGACGCCTTGCGTGAGGAGTGTCTCAGGAGTGCCGAACCACAGCAAATGATTTCTATCTCTCCTGGATCTTTGACAAGATGACTTTTATTAGGAAGTGAGGCTTCTTGTTCCTCAAGGAGGCTCTACCTGATAATAGGTGTGCAGGTTTTATAGACCAGAACACTTGGCTAGTTGACATTTGGTCATGGCGACCCTTCCCACTCTAGATGGAGGTGGGACCCAGAAAGCTCTGTATCCTCAGAGGCTCATGGTCCTACAGGAAAGACTCCTTGTTTATTTTCTGCTGGAGTCTCTAAAAATACACAGCAAAAAAAAAAGGAATATGAAAAGTCACAGCCTGGTGCCAAGTATTAACATGTCCTGCTGTCAGGTTTCCCCTGAAACAGCTCTCCAACCTGCTTTTACACAGGATCCCACACGAGGACCCACACCTAGTACAGTATCATTTGAGACACTGACTTCTAGTACCCTGTCTACACCGCAAGATTCCAGGGTAACAATGGAGAGTTTATATTTCCTTTGGAATTTCTCCTTTTTTTCCCTATAATGGAAATATGCGTTGATTTAAATTTTAGAAATTATGAAATCAAAACAAAATTTTACCAGTGGAAAATTAAAGACAAAAGCTATACCTTCTCTGTCCCCACCTCTCATAATTCAATTTTCCAGAAGAAGCCACTGTTAAGAATTTGGTGATTACCCTTCTAGGTTTTTTTTCAACACATATATAAACATGTTTATATATTTTTATATCAACATAAACATGTTTATGTACATTTCATATCAACAGAGGTATGTTATGTCTTATTCTTTGTTTATACATCACATGGTAGACTTTTTTACCTGTCAAGTATCGAAAAACTTGCCAAGTTTCTAGATTCACTGCGATTACTATCAATATCATAAAGAATGTTCTTTACAGATGTGTTTCTATTATTCCGAAAGCATTTCCAAAGATAAGTTCTAATTAGCAAGATTCCTGAGTTGAATAAAATAAAAATTTTGATTTTAAACATGTATTTCCCTCTTATCCTGCAAAAATTTGCACTATTTTTTATTCCAACAGTGAGTGAAACTGCTTGTTCTCCACGCTTTTGTCAACAGTGGCTATTATAAATAAATTCTTCTAATTTTTGACAATATAGTGACTGAAAATTATTAATTGTTATTTCAATATGCATTTCTTTGATGTTCACATAAGGTTGAATTATTTTCAAATGTTTATTACCCATGATGTGGACTGAATTGTGTCTCACCAAAGCTCAAATGTCGAAGCGTTAACCCCCAATGTTACTGTATCGGGAGATATGGTCTTTAGGAAGTAATTAAGGTTAAATGAGATTAATTAAGGAGTACTAATCAGGTATTTTAGAAAGTAATTAAGGTTGAGTTAGTCCTAATTCAATAGGACTGAGGCCTTATAGTAGAAGAAGAGACAGAGAGAGGACTCTTTCTCTCTCCCTGCCATGTGAGGACACAGTGGGAAGGTGGCCATCTGCAACCCACAAAGAGAACCCTTACCAGACACTGACTGTGCTGATATCCGGATCTTAGACTTCTGGCCTCCAGAACTGTAAGAAAATCAATTTCTGTTGTGTAAACCACCCAGTCTGTGGTATTTTGTTATGGAGGCCTGAGCTGACTAATACAATCCATTAGTATTTCCTCACTGGGAATTTTTTCCCCACAGCTTTATTGAGGAATAATTGACACATATAATTGAATACGTTTAAGTGTACAACGTGATGACTTGGTATACATTGTGGAATGATTATCAAGATCACGATGTTTAACACATCCATCGCCCCTCATAGTTAACTCTTTTTTTCTTTGTTGTGAGAACCCTTAAGATCTACTCTCCACAAATTTCAAGTATACAATACCATATTACTAACTTTACACATCAGACTGTACATTTGGTCCTCAGAACTTATTCACCTTATAACTGAAATTTTGTACCCTTTGACCTACATCTCCCCATTTCCCCCTCCCACCAGTCCCTGGCAATTACTGTCCTACTTTCTGTTTCTGTGAAATTGGCTTTTTTTGTTTTTTAGATTCCACATATGTGTTATGATACAGAATTTGTCCTTCTTTGTCTGGCTTATTTCACTTAGCATAATGCCATCCAATTCCATTCATGTTGTTGCAAGTGATAGGAGTTCCTTATTTTTATGGATGAATAATCTTCCTTTGAATATATATATGCCACATTTTCTTTATCCAATAATTCATTGAAGGACATTTAGGTTGTTTCCATATGTTAGCTATTGAGAATAATGCTGCAATGAACATGGGAGTGAAGATATCTCTTCAAGATAGTGATTTAATTTCCTTCAGATATATGCCCTGAAGTGGAATTGCTAGATCATATGGCTATTTCTATTTTTAATTTTTGAGGAACCTCCATACTGTTCTCCATAGCGGCCACACCAATTTACATTCCCACCAACAGTGTAGAAAAGTTTCTTTTTCCTCTACATTTCACAAACACTTGTTATTTCTTGTCTTTCTGAGAATATCCATCCTAACAGGTGGAGGTGACATCTTATTGTAGTTTTGATTTGCATTACCTTGATGATTCGTGATGTTGATCATCTTTTCATTTACCTGTTGGCCATTTGAACGTCTTCTTTAGAAAAATGTCATTCACATCCTTTGCCCATTTTTTAAAGTGGATTATCTGTTTTCTTGTATTGTGTTGTATGAGTTCTTTCTATATTTTGGATAGTAACCCCATATCAGATATATGCTTTGCAAATATTTTCTCCTATTCTATAGGTTGCTTTTTCAAATATTGATGGTCCCCTTTGCTCAGCAGACACTTTTTAGTTTGGTGGAGCTCCTTGGCTGAGGTCGCCATTGACAAAGACTTCAGGGGGCTTTGGTGGCCAAAACTGTGGAGGCCCTGCAGGTGGCAGTGACAGCTAGAGCTATTGAGGTCCTCGATGTGAAGGCTGCTGGCATTCTCCTGTGCTTCTATTTTGCCTGTGAGGGGGAAGATGGGAAAATCTAGCCAAGGGGATCCCTCTTGGTACCAGGTCTGGTGCTCTGTACTCAGATGGCAGTAGAGTTGGGGTCCTGGGATCAGGTGCACTTGCTGTGGCAGTGATGATGGTATCTGAGGTGCAGGCATGTGCAGATCTCATGGGGCACTAAGGTCTGGGTTTCTGGGGCTCACTGCAGTGACTCGAACTCTGAGGGGGAGGGGAAATGCAGTAGTGGCTTGGGCCCAGGCGGCAGGTGCAGCAGCAGCTTTCCCTGGAGACAGCAGGTCAAAGTCCTCACTCTGGCCCCAGGGGGCAGGGAGCAGAGCAGCAGCAGCATGACCCCTGTGATGGATGTCAATGCCCTGACTCAAGACACAGGGGCTGGGGCACAGGGCACTGGCAGCACTCCCTGGTGATGGCCAGTCAAAACTTCTACTTAGGACCCAGGATGCAGTCACAGAGCAGTGCAGCTTGGCTTGGTGAGGGTGGGTCAAAGCTGTGAGGCAAGGCAGATCCTGAGACAAGCTGTGTGTGTGTGGTTCAATTGGGAAGTCATCTTAGGGAGCAAGAGGTTCTTTACTTGGGAGGCTGTCCCAGGGAGCAAGACTGAGGTAATGAAGACAGTGAGACAAAGAAGGAAGAAGTATCCCTGAGGAGGGGACATTATCAAAGTCCCCACTAAGGACAGGAGAGATTGATTATACAAGGGCATATAGAATGCCTCTCAGAATTGTCTGAAGAAGAGGTGGTGGGGCATTTATCCATTGGCTCCTATCTCCTGTTATCAAGTTGTCCTCTGAGCTATGGGCTCCACGTGTGCTCAGACCTAGTGACCCCCTGTTGGTCACAACATCAGAGGATCCCAAGGAAGTGGCTACATTGTCAGCTTGTAATGGGCAGAAGCCTGAAGAGAACTGTCCAATCAGAAGAATGGCTGAGCAAGACATGAGTCAGAACACCTGCCACGTCTGCTACAATCTGCTTCATAGGATTGTTGCAAGGACTGATAGGGATTCCAGGCTTCTAAAGCTCTTAGCACATTGCCATGTAGGTAACAAGCACTCATAAGTGTTATCAGTTGGTATGTTACATATTGTTGAGCCTCTACTAGCAGTTAAATGAATCTCACTTCATTCGTAATCTTTACAGCAATGCTCTGTGGCAGAGGATATGCTCACTTTACAGATGAGAAAACTGAGACCCAAAAGGATGCAACAGCTTGCCCAAAGTCAAAGCACTAATAGAAGACAGAAGATGAGGTCTGTCTAGAGTGCTTTTCCTACTGCACCAGGCTTCTCTGGTAGGAGAAGAGAGAGCACTCTCTGCTGTGGAGGGGGTGTTGGCTGTGTAATCATTGGTAGGTATAGGAGTTGGAGGAACCCCCTCCTCAACCTTCCTACATCTTCCATTATGAACCTGTGACCTTCACCAGGGCTTTCATCTTCTAAGGGTCTGGCCTTGACAATCGTATTGGTAGGCAGCTTCCCAGGAGTCCTTCTAGCTCAATATAGCTCTTCTACCACCACTTCCAGAATCATTATAGGAACCCCAAGACACAGTCCCAGTGGCCCCACTAACAAGGCCCTGAGGGGCAAAGCACTGCATTCCTGAGGTCTCATTAAGAAACTGGGTTTGAAGAAATCTTCTCCCTTTTGCCTCTCTTCTGGTGCCTCCTTCTCATCCTCAGGTCCAGGGCAAGTCTGGAAATTAGCTTGTTTCTGCTCAAAGGACATGCTTAGGGCTGACATCTGGGAAAGGAAAACTCTTCCTTAAGACAGCTATATCTAGTCTCAATTACATCCCTGGCTTCCTTGGTGACTTTGAGGATATGGAAAAGGCCGTAGACCTCAGTGATCCCATCATTCAGTGGAATTTATATCACTACTTGCTATAAAACCAAGGCTAGAGGTAAAGCCTTTCTTTAGAAAGTCTAAATACCAGAAGATGTAAGACATTGCTGCCGTATTTATGAAGGGATTGAGTTGTTTACAAATCAACTTGTCTCTCTCCCCATCTATCTCCTATTTCGTGGGAGGACTAATTTCTGAGGCCCTCTGGGGACAACACTATAGTGAAGATAGGCCTATGACAGAGAAGATATCAGCTTGTTTTTCCTCATTTTCTTATATATAGCCCCTTACTTGTTTTCTCGGTGTAAAACTGAGTCTGCATAACTCCTCATCTCCTTTCCTGAAGAAACCTCACTGGCTCCTATGCCCATGCCAAGGTGAGTACACTCAGGAGTTCTTCCTCTGTTCTTACAAAACAGAGATAGGGCTCTGTTGCCATCAGTTCAAACCTGACTTTACACATGGTGCAGCTGATGGCTCTGAAAAGGGAAGACATTACATGGAAAGATCTTGGGTGATAACCCAGAGGTCCTGGCTCTGCCAGTTCAAGTTCAGTTCACTGCCAAGGACCCACTTCATCAGGAAGCCTAGTACCTTCTCTCCAGTCAGAGGCCTTGTTGAGTGTTTTCTTCTTGGAAGCATGGAGGGATTGGGTGAAGTTCCAGAGTACAGAGCTGTCATAGCTCAGTAAGGAGGACCTGGGACTCATTACAAAGCCCTGAGAGTAGTAATACAGGAGGGCTCCTCACGATGGGTGTGATGTCCATCAGACACTCTGGATGTCTCTGGATGATTGGAGGTCACCCCAGAATCCTGCTGATTTTCAGAAAGCTGCATCTCTGGCCATCTGAAGGTGGGCAGCAGCTGTCTTGTTGTTCTTCTGTCCCTGGCTCCAACTCACTTGTCTGTCCCTGTATCCCTCATAAGGGCCTTGTTCTTTTGACTGGTTTACATGAAAATAAACAGGTCAGTGTGTGGGCTGCTAGATTACCTGCTTGTTCTATTAAAACCAAGGAAAGAACTAGTCCCTTCAGCAACTTTGCACCCTGCACTTGGCCTTACTCCTCCCTTAAGTCACACTACTCTATAAAGGTCTGGCCCAAACTCCAATATGTCCAGAGAGTCTTCCATGACAACTCTAGCTCATCCTGAAGCTCTCTTTCTCTCAAATCCTATGAACATTTGCCCATCCATTTGTTTATTTAAGAGATACTATGTACCTACTATGTGTGAAGTATTATTGTAAGTATTGCTGTGGAAAACTGAATCAAACATGTATCCTGTCCTCGAGTCACTTACAGAGAAGTAGGGGAGATGTGCTGTATAGAGAAATGACTTAGCTAGAAGGTGAGCAGTAATTTGTTCCATGACCTTATGTGTAGTGGAAGCTTGGGAGCGAGACAGAGATCTTTTTGAGATGGGCAAGTTTCCATGAAGGATTCCTGCAGCGGCCAGGATTTGAGTCAAATCTTGAAATATTTGGACATGTGGAATTGGAGGGAAGCCATTATAGATAGAGAAAACAGTATGAGCAAAGAGGTAGATGATCCCAGGGTCACAATCTAATGCTTGGGTTAAAATGGACCCAAAAGGGAAAATGGAGAGTAGTTATTGTTCTTTAATATAATATATGTAAAGAGCATTATCCATCCATTGATTTGCCAATTTGCAAAGAATTTATCAATTATCAATTTCATCAGTGATGATCAAACCTGAGGATGATCCCCCTCATCTCACCAATCACATGATCTTAAATTTTTAAGGCTATCTTAGAGATCATCGCATCTAACTTCATCCATCTGAGCTCAGGCCCTCATCATTCTTCCCCTTCTCTTAGAGTTACCAGACTCAGACTGCTTCCCATCCTCTGATTCCAGTGTATTCTATGCAGGGGAATAACAGTACACTTAGTGAAGTTCTAGCGCAGCTAATTCCACAGGCAATAGAGAGAAATTGATACTTTTTGATCAGGAACTTATTACAAGATCTGAAATATTTAGCCCAGTCTGGCTGTATGTATGTGCCTGCTTCATCTGCAGACCTTTCCTTAGAGCTGTGGGTCAGTATACCCCTCCCAAGTCAAGGATAAGTGGAAGGACAGTGGTTGTACAATGCAGAAAACTAATTGTACTTAGCAGCAACCAACCCATAGGTATGTTTACAATGTTGATTTCACAGGTGGATAGCAGATACTATAAGAAGAGTGAATAATTTTAAATTAAGCTGTTATTCAAAGCCTATGTAAGGATTAGTTACCAAGAAGAACACTAGCTATTTACTGACCAAGAGATTTTGAATTGATACTTCTGAGTATGGCCCTCACCTTGGAGAAATGTACTTGGCTGGACTATCTGATATCCACAATGATGGGTATCTTCTCTCTGATTCTTGCCATACCTTTGCTTGACCTTCAAGATTTTTAGAAGCCTTGAAACCTAAGTTGTTTTCAAATGCTTTCTAGTTTCTCTGGAAATATTTTTCTATTTTGAAATCTGCTTATTTGTTTGGGCTGATCCCTCAGAGTAAAATGGGGAAATTCCATCTAATCTCACTACATTCAAATAGGAAGTCTGCTTTCACATTAGTTTATTTTCTCAAGCATTCTGACCCCTTTATCCAGGAGAGGATAGGAGGGACAAGATGGTGGTGGCATTGGGCATCTCAATGGAGAAAAGGGTAAAGGCACTGAGGTGGTGGATGAGGTCACCACAGTGAGTGGTGTGTGGTCTGGGGAGTGGGAAAATCATCACCAGGAAAGCTGGGAACTTCCCTGGGGCTTTGAACATAAGTGGTTTACAACATTTCTGTTGAATAGATAAACTGAGTGAACTGATACCTCCTCCTTGGGATATTTCCTTACAGGGACTTATGGATCCAGGAGCTGGGACCAACAGGACAGCTGTGACTGAGTTCATTCTACTGGGGCTGTTGGAAAATGAAAAACTGCAGTCTGTGGTCTTTATACTCTTCCTCTTTGCCTACCTGGTCACAATCGGGGGCAATCTCAGCATTCTGGCAGCCATCTTGGTGGAACCCAAACTCCACACCCCTATGTACTTCTTCCTGGGGAACCTGTCAGCTCTGGATGTTGGATGTATTACGGTCACTGTTCCTGCGATGTTGGGTCGTCTCCTGTCCCACAAACGTACAATTTCCTATGAAGCCTGCCTCTCTCAGCTGTTCTTTTTCCACTTTCTTGGTGGAATGGATTGCTTCCTATTGACAGCCATGGCCTATGACCGATTCCTGGCCATCTGCCGGCCCCTTATGTATAGCACCCGCATGAGCCAGGCAGTCCAGTCAACATTGGTGGCTGTGTCCTGGGCTTTTGCCTTCACCAATGCACTGACCCACACTATTGCCCTAACTACCCTCAACTTCTGTGGTCCCAATGAGGTCAATCACTTCTATTGTGACCTCCCACAGCTCTTCCAGCTCTCCTGCTCCAGCACCCAACTCAATGAGCTGTTGCTCTTTGCTGTGGGTTTCATAATGGCAGGTGCACCTGTGGTTCTCATCATCACTTCCTACATTCACGTGGCAGCAGCAGTTCTACAGATCCATTCAGTGGAGGGCAAGAAGAAGGCCTTCTCCACATGTGGCTCCCACCTCACTGTAGTTTGCCTCTTCTTTGGGACTGGTATCTTTAACTACATGCGTCTGGGTTCAGAGGAGGCTTCAGACAAGGATAAAGGGGTTGGTGTTTTCAACTCAGTTATCAATCCCATGCTGAACCCACTTATCTACAGCCTTAGAAACCCTGATGTTCAGAATGCCCTGTGGCGGGTATTTGTGGGGAGGAGGTCACTAACCTGAGGGGTGATAATGGTCCCTTCTTTCCTGACTTTTCTGGATTGAGGAAGATTTCCCACGAAGGCAGTAACCTGGAAAAATTGTCTATAACCATTTTCGCAGTATCCTGATGCCTGAAGAGTTGTGTGATATGTTTGTCCTATAGGGAAATCTTGCGTAATTCTTTTTTTATTCATACAACAAATATTTATTGAAAGACTTCGGGATGCAGACACTCTTCCAGGGCACTGGTGAACGAGAGAGACAAAAGTCTCTACATTTATCAACTCACATTCTATTGAAGGAACAAAATAAATGAAATAAATGAGCATCCTGTATGGAATATTACATAGTGGTAAGTGCTTTAGAGAAAAGTAAGACGGGGGATGTGAAGTTAGGTTCTGCTGGGTGGGTTGACACCTTGTTTTGGTTGTGCTTGCTTTACAGGTAGAGTTGAAGTCTTGGAAGCCAAGTAGTTCTGGGCAGCAGTGTCCTACAGGGAAGTGCTATTTGGTTAGTCACAGCCTAAGTAACCAAGAATATCACTGCGAAGTTTTCTTCTGGAGGGGAATTGAAATTCCTTCTAGATCATAGTGCAGAAAGCTGTTTTGAACCACTGACTCAGTGCCAAGGATTATTCTATTCTACTGTTAGTCTTTCACCTCCGAGAAAATCAGTTCCTTTTCTTGACTACCACACAAGGATCCCATGGGATGTTTAGGGGACAGGTAGGGTCTAGAGAGGGAAATAACCCACTAACTAAAAACTACTTTAAGGAATACGTGATATATCCTCAGGTCAAAAAAGGAATGTTCCACCTCCATCCCCTGTATGTGTTTCTCTTCTCTCTTATTGATAAGTCATCTTCCTCATATATATGATAACACCTTTGAAAGTATAAAAATTTAGGGTTAAAAAGACTTGAATGTAAGACCTGAAACCATGAAACTTCTAGAAGAAAATATAGGCAGCACGCTCTTTGACATCGGTCCTAGCAGCATATTTTCAAGTACTATATCTGACTGGGCAAGGGAAACAAAAGAAAAAATAAGCAAATGGGACCACGTCAAACTAAAAACCTTCTGCACAGCAAAGGAAACCATCAACAAAATGAAAAGACAATCTAACAATTAGGAGAAGATATTTGCAAACCATACAATGGATAAGGGGTTAATATCCAAAATATACAAAGAACTCATATGTCTTGACAACATAAAAACCAATAACCCAATTAAAAAATGGGCAAAAGACCTGAACAGATATTTCTCCAAAGAAGATATACCGATGGCCAAGGGGTACGTGAAAACATGTTCAACATCATTAACTATCAGAGAAATGAAAATCAAAACTACAATGAGATATCACCTCACTCCAGTCAGAATGGCTGTTATTAACATGACAGGAAACAACAAGTGTTGCCCAGGATGTGGGGAGAAGGGAACCCTCACACGCTACTGGTAGGAGTGTAAACTGGTGCAGCCACTATGGAAAACGGTATGGAGTTTCCTCAGAAAATTGAGAATAGATCTACCATATGATCCAGCTATTCCACTGCTGGGTATTTATCCAAAGAACTTGAAAACACAAATGCATAAAGATACATGCAGCCCTGTGTTCATTGCAGTATTATTCACAATAACCAAGACTTGCAAGCAGCCTAGGTGCCCATCAAGGGATGAATGGATAAAGAAGATATGGTATACATACACAATAGAATACTACTCAGCTATAAGAAAGGATGAAATCCAGCAATTCATGACAACGTGGATAGACCTTGAGGGAATTATGCTAAGTGAAGTAAGTCAAAGGAAGAAAGTCAAATACCATATGATCTCACCCATAAGTAGAAGATAAAAACAAGGACAAACAAACACATAGCAAAGGAGATTGGATTGATGGGTACCAGAGGGGAAGGGGAGAGGGAGGAGCGGGAAAGAGGCGATTAGGCACACATGTGTGGTGATGGATTATAATTAGTCTTTGGGTGGTGAACATGATGTAATCTACACAGAATTCTAAATATATTATGATGTACATCTGAAAGTTATATAATGTTATAATCCAATGTCACTGCTATAAAAACAAAAATTAAAATTAAAAATAAATAAAATAAAATATGAAAAAAGAATAAACATTTATACTGCAACCAGGTTCATAGAATTTTCAATGTAGAATGTCCAATATAACCTTCTCCTCTAACATCTTACTTTTCTCTCCCAAACCTCCTAGCTCAGAAAATATCCATAAGTGAAGTCCCTGTGAGTGGTGCCTCTTTCTAACTTTAGTTTGTTAGTATATCAGTACAGCTACAACCCAGAGAATTTCATCATCTTGATGTTTATCCAGCCATCAGCTCATCTGTGCCCGATTTGTATCTTTTTTCCAGCCTCCATTGGAAGGCTACTTACACTGTCCTGGCAATCCTACTGCCCCTGTCCTGTATCATCCCTAAAACTGTCTCATGGTTACACCTGGATCCTGGCTTCTCTGAGATCCATTCTTAAAACCAAGGAACTTGAGGGATGGGCTGAGATGAGGACGGGAAGAAAACACATGAGAACAGGAGGTAGGACAGGATTGGGAGTGGAGGAACGAAGATATAATATGAGGATATAGGGAGGAATGGGATAGGATTGTGAACAAGAGGGGTGAGAAGGAAGAATAGAAATTAGGGAAAGGATGGAGAATTAGGAGTATCAAAAAAGATGCCTCCGGAATGTTGATGAGGTCAAAGATGGATGGGAGAAAATGAACAATGAATAGAGATGGGAGATGAGAAAAAATTCATACTGTAGAATTACTTCCTATTAGTCTGTGGCAATGTAATAACAAAGACTTTTGATGTTATTCTTGGGTCTCACCCTTCCTACTAGGAAAAAAAGTTCGAGTTTTGCTGAAGGTAGAATGATGCAAAGTAGTCTGGGGACTCTTCTGCTTCCTCTGTCTAGGAGAGGATCCTAGAAGGACAGAGAGTAGGACTGATAGATGGTGGAGAGGGAGGGAGGATGTGGCTGCTGAGGGTTCATCCTCACAACCCCACTGGACCATCAAAGTCATCAGCCTCCCTGCCTTCGGAGACAGTGCTTGCCAACACAGTGTAAAGAACAGAGAGGAAGTATGTCTCTTTCCTGATACTCTAGGGTCTCCAGACATTTTGGGGTCAGAGTGAGCTTCCCTCAAAGGGCAAAATTGTTATGAATGAAAATGAGGAATGTGGACTCTAACTATTGCTCTGTGTTCTAAGAAAGTTCCTTTTGATGGTTGGGCTTGTTTCTACCTGTACCATAAGGAACTGGGACAAGATCATCTCTCCACAATTCTTCACATTTAATGACCTTTGACTGCAATAGTCTGGATGAACTTTTTCCTAGGGTTGAACAAAAAAGATGTTGCGAGCATTGCCACCGCCATTTCCACCACTCCATCCACCTCATGAGCATTTAACACTGTCCCAATTAATCTTATCTATTACCCCAAAGATCCCCAGGTCTTGGCATTGCTTCCTCCTGAGTATTCATCCCAAGCTCTTAAGGATGTTTTCCTTGGAAATCGTTCCTGTGTCCTGCCTAACCTCTAACACCAAAGGGCTTATTTAATAAGTGGAGAAGCTGTATTTCCTTTGAGATTTCTCTCTTTCTGTACCCAAATATAAATAGCTTTACTTTAAAATATCTTTACTTTAAAAGATATTTACTACGTAAAATATCTTTATGTAGAAATGTTTTATCTGATAGTGGAAACATTCAGACAATATTATTTTGCCAAGTAAAACTGAAAATCCAAGTGTCCCTTCACTGCGCCAAAAATATCATTATTTAGAGTTACCTCCTCTTTAAGAATTTTCTGTTTATTCCTCCAGATTTTACACATATGTGATAAACACATTTCACGTCACTAGATGTGATCTGTGATCTGGTTGCCGGACCAAAGTGGATCTGCTTCTTGGTGAGCCGAAATCAGAGCCTTCACCAGAAGCAGTTGTCACACAAAGTAAAATTTACTCGCCACAAACAAAGGAGACTCCGTGAAATTCTTTCCAAAGTCGTGACTCCCTGAACCAAGGGAAGCACGGGTCATTTACTTCTGGTGGGGAAAGAATATTTAAAAGAGAAGTTTTATCATCACTTGTCGAGGCGGGTATTAGCCCACACAGATGCGGTCTCAAAACATTCTCTCATACACATCACGTGCGATGCTAACAAGGCCTAGGCTCCTCCTGGGGTGGAGATCTTCGCATTGAAATGAGGCAGAAGGCGACTTTAGGTCACCTCTGGGCCATCTCCTCAGGCACTGCTCTCCACAGGGCTCCGTCTGATTCAGGGCGGTTGACAATAGTCTCTCTTCCTAACATGACTCTGAAAAACAACCTTAAGCACTTTTAAAACTTTGAGCTGCTAACAGCATGCATTAGTGGCAACCATTTTTTAATTTTTCCTACATATTATGCAATATAATCTTTTACATGAAAAAGCTAAAATTGTGCTTTACCTGTTTGAATGGTTGCACAGTATACCATTGTACATATAAAGCATAATTTATTTAGTCAAAACTCTATTGATATGATATGGATTGTTTGCAATTGTTTTACAATAGCAAACAATGTTATGATGAATATCTTTACAGAGATGTCTCTCCAAATTTCTGTGATTATATATATTTATATATATAATCCTACCATCAATTCCTATGGATAACTTTATCAAATTAAGGGAAATGTAAATGTAAATTTGAGCTACACATGCACACACAAATACATTGTTCTCTTACTTTCCAAAACTTTTGCACCAACTTGTACATCCACTAATTTATGATAGTGTCTGTTTACCCACATTCCTACCATAAAGGTTGTTATAAAGATTTTTAATTTTTACAATGCGAAGGTTAAGAAATGGCAGTATTTTTATTTGGATTTTAATACTAATTAACACTGAATTTATGTATCTTTTCACATATTTATTGGCCAATTGTATTTCTCCTTTTGGAATTGCATTTTGACAAGTTTTGCCCTCTTTTCCATTGGATTGCTTGTTTGTTAGGAACTCTTAATTTTTATGGATATCAGCTTTTTTTCATGTAAGTTGAAAATATCTTCTCTAACTTTCCATTTGTCTTTCAATTTGATGTGTGTTTTGTCAAATAGATGTGTGTCATTTTTACGTTGTCAGATCTGTTTCCCTTTTCTTATAATGCTTTTTGACTTTGTGCCTCACTTTGAGTGGAAAAGATTTTTCTGTCTGTATCAGAGAATATAGGCTAGGCTAGGTTACATTGTGCTAACAAACCACCCCACAAATCTCAGCGGTTTGCAACAGTGAAGATTAATTTCGTACTCCCACGATCTCTTTCATCTAAGATCTGGATCTAAGAAGAGCTGTGTTTTATATTGTTCATCTTTTTTCTTATTGTGAGGACAAGAGAAATGACTTCCAAGCTCTTTACATGTCAGAGCGAAAACAGGAAGTCTACATTTTATTTGATAATTGCTTGTGGTGAACATTTATAGCCTTTCTGAATTTGGTTTCCCCCTTTAACAGCTGCCAATTTCCATTTGGCATCTGGATGGTTCCATCTCTATGGCTCCAGAGTAGAGTTGTCAGCATATCTAACTGGCTTGGCCACAGTGATGGTTCTAGGTGGGCGTGTGACCTAAGTCAGTTTAATGAGATTCTTTATACTAGCATTTCCCAGCTGGGTTTCCATGACAGAATTAAACCACACGCAGCAACATTCTGGATGCACGGGACAAAAGTTAATTCTTTACATACAATGGATACCTTAGGTTATTAGAACTTAATTCCTTTTGGAAACCCTGGTTCAGAAGGGCTACCCTAGATTTTTGCTCCCAGTCAAGCAAATAAACATCCTTGCCCTCAGAATTCTGAGAAGCATCAAAGAGCTACCAAGTGAGGAATTGAGGGTCCAAAATCCAGGAAAGAAAGGAATCCCAAAGAAATATTGCTGACAATCCCACTGCTTTCCCCCACAAGGTGTTTGTTGAATCCAATGCAGGGGCTGAGAGGCTGAGAGCATAAGGTGCAGCTGAGAGGCTAAGAAGTGAGCAGAGTTTTCAGCAGGCTTATGGAGCTGGAGAGAGAAAAATGGAATTAGGGTCCTGACAAAGGGAAAAGGATGGTAAACACTTCAAGTTTTCAACTGGAAGTTCCAACAGGCTACATCCTAGAAGGGACGCATAATAGGAAATAAGCCTACCCTCACATACAAGGAAACTCAGTGTTGAATCCCAGATTGAATAAAAGTGATCTACTCCTATTCTTACTGTCTGCCAGAAGCAAAAATAAGTCATTTTGGAAGATGAAGCTATCGCCCAGAGCAATGTCAATTAGAAATTTAATTTGAACCACATACATAAATTAAATCTTTCTAGTAGCCACATTTACAAAAGTAAAAATAAACAAGTGAAATTAATTTCAATAATTTATTTTATTTTATTTGATATTTCTATAATATTAGCATTTCAACGTGTGATTAATATTAAGAAATTATAAATAAGATATCTTGCATTCTTGTTTTTCACACTGTCTTCAAAGTCTGGTGTGTATTTTAAACTTACAGCTCAATACGGATGCTAAATTTTCATCAAAAACACCTGATCTGGGTCTTCTCACAAGGCTGCAATCAAGGCATCACCAGTGCATAGCTGTCTCAGGGCTTGACTGGGAAGGATAAGGTTCCACGCTCATTCACATGCTCGTGGGCAGGATTCAGTCCTTGCGGGTTGTTGGACTGAGGGCCTCAGGACCTCACGGGCTGGTAGCTGGAGGCTGCCTTCAGTTCCTTGATACTAGGGCCTCTGAAAACACGGTGGTCTCCTTCCTTAGAGCAAGAAAAGAGCCAGAGAGAAAGATGGCAAAGTAGGAGGTCTCCTTCTTGCATCTCCGCTCAGCAACAATAATTTGGCAACCAGACACAGATTAAAGTGCCTTTGTGGAGCTTTGGGATCCAGGTAATAAGGAGACTATGGAGCCCTGGTGGAGCCCAAGATTCAGGGGGACTGTTTTGAGAAGGCAGGCCTGCACCCAGGTGGCAGACTCATCGATTGTAGTCCTGGCTACAGACCCAGAAGCAGCCCTGCTCCCCTGTGGACTTAGTTATAGTCCTGTTTGGTGTTGGTCCTGCCACCAGCACTGTTTATCAAGGGACAAAGTAGGAGACGCACCCATCTGTGCTTCAGGTGACAGGTCTGCTGACTTTGGTCCTGGTTTTGGACCCAGAAGCAGTCCATAGCCAGGCTCCAGCCCCTCTTAGTCACCAGTCCTGCTCAGCCAGGGACCATGCAGGAGACATACCTGTCTGAACCCTGAGGCAGGCCTTCTGACCTTGGTCTGACTGCAAGTCCTGTAAATGCAGAAATGACCCTGTAACTCAGCTCCACACCCTCTCAGCTGCAGGCTGCAGAATTATTTGTATTTTATATATATATATATATATATATATATATATATATATATATGACCTCATTTATTATGTGGAATCTAAAAAGTCAAACTCACAGAACCAAGTGTAGAAAGGTGGTTTCCAAGGGCTGAGGGTTGGGGTAAATGGGGATGTTTGTCAAAGGGTACAAACTTTCAATTATAAGAGGAATGAGTTTCAGGCATTTAGTGCAGCACGTTGACTATAGTTAATAATCATATATTGTATACTTGAAAAAAGTGCTCTGGATACCAAAAAAGTAGTGATGTAGAGACAGATGGAGAGGGAGAGAGAAAGAGATCATAGCCTTTTAATATCTAATCTCAGGAGTGATATCCCATCACTTTTACTGTATTCTTTTTTTTGAGGCATAATAGACATATAACATTATATCAGTTTCATGTGTACAACATGATTCAATATTTGCATAAATTGTGAAATGATCATCACAATAATTCTGTAACCATCATAGACCAACTGGTTTATAGTTCTAGACTTAAAAGACACCCCGAAGCTCTGAGTCTCAGGAACTATTTGCCTTTGAATGGGATGATCCAGAGACTAATGTAAAACAACAGTATTGCTGGATGGTGCTCCCACAGGGATTTAAAAGTGCCCCGACCATCTTGGGGGAAGTCCTAGCCAAGGACTTAGGGATTTCCAGTTAAATGAGGGAATCCTACTCCAATATGTGGATGACATACTGATTGCCCGTAGAACTAAGGAAGCTTCAGACAAAGATACAATTCTCGCTTTAAACTTCCTGGCAGAACAGGGATGTAAAGTCTCCAAGGCAAAGGCACAAAGTTCACAACCAACTGGAAAATATCTAGGGTTCAAGTCATCAAAAGGAGAAAGAAACTTACTGCCAGACTGAAGGGAGGCGCCAGCTAGGGTGGCCGTCCCCACCAACAAAAGACAATTATGAGGATTTTTAGGAATGCTTGGATTTTGTCATATTTGGATGCCTAATTTTGGACTTATGGCCAATCCCCTATATGAGGCTCTTAAAGGAAATGACGATGAGCCTTCAAACTGGACTCCAGAATGCCATAAGGCATTTCACACCATCAAGGAGAAACTTTTAGCAGCTCCAGCACCTGCTCTCCTAGATATTAGAAAGCCATTTGATCTTTTTGTAGATGAAAGACAGGGTGTGAGTCCTGGAGCGCTAACTCAGAATCCAGGTGCCACCCAAAGGCCAGTAGTTTACTTTTCCAAACAATTGCACATGTAACTCAAGGGTGGCCAGTTTGCCTCTGGACTGTGTGTGCAACCTGTGGCCTTTAAAAAGAGGGTGAGAAATTTACCCTGGGCCAGCCTCCTACTGTGCACACTCCACACTGCGTGCTACCTCTACTTGAACAAACATGTGGATATTGCCTTACTTTTAGAAGACTGGGCAAATATCAGGCCATAGTACTGGACAACTCGAATATGAAATTAAAGGTGGTATCTACTCTAAACCAAGCCAGTTGCTCCCCAGTATTAAAGGAGCACCTTTACATGACTGTATATAAGTAACGAAGAAGTTTATTCTAGCAGACCTGACCTGACTGATCAGCCTTTGGAAAATCTGGATATGGAAATGTTTGCTGATGGGACCAGCTTTATGAACCATGGACTGCATGGGGCTGGATATGCAATAGTACCTCATCAGAAAGTCCTAGAAGCAGAAGCCCTCCCAGAAGACAGAGCTCATAGCCCTCATGAGAGGCCTGCATCTTGGAGCTAAGAAAAATGTAATTACTTATACTGATTCTAGGTGTGCCTTCTCTGTCGTGCATGCACATGGGGCCATATGGAAAGAGAAAGGTCTACTAACATCAGGAAAGAAAGAGATTAAACATGCGGAGGAGATCCTGGCTTTATTAGATTCTATTGTGATGTTGGAAGAAGCAGTCATGGTATATTGCCCAGACCACCAAAGGACTAAGAGTTATATAGCTAAAGGAAATAATTTGGCCAATCAGGCTGCAAAACAAGCAGCCAGAACCAAAAATCCAAATCCTAAGGCCCTAGCACTCATTCCGAGTGTGGATCTGTCCCTGTTTAAGCCTCAGTATTCATGAATGGATCTAGACAGAGCAGAAGAATAGGATGGAGATTTCATGATGACTCTCATGACTTGGGTGGTGATCAGCGCCAAACAATCAAAGAAGTCTGGATTTATAATGAACAGAGACTAGGGCTTATACTCAAGCATTTAATGGAAAGAATTATCACTCATTTACATCAAGCAACCTGTTAAGGGAGAGATGCAACCTACCACTGGCTACAAAAGTTTATTGTTGATCCACCAATGCAAAGGACTGTCCGAAAGGTAGTGCAAAAAAATACGCATTTCTAGTCAGGATTCCCCTCATCTGTCCCATCTATAATTCGAAGCAGATCATGCCCTTCATGAACAACAGGAAACAGAAGGACAGAATCATACGAACACTGTGTGGCTATGGAGGCCTAAGGCCAAATTTTCCACCCAAGAATATTCTTGTAAACCTTTAACTGATCTTAAGTTACTTTTCAGGAAAAAAAAGACAAGATGGATGATAAAACCAAGGGGACTCTCGGATCTCCAGGTAAACGAGAAGCCATGCCTGGATAGGTTGAGAGGTCAGGAGCAGATCACAGCTGAAGGAGACAGCTTGCCTGAGAAGTTATGGGCCTGGCCTGACTGACACAACTGAATTTTACCTTGTTCTTATACACGCTAGTCTGCACTACCTAACTCATCTTCCTTACCTGCTTAATTTAACCCCAGAGAATATGATTCACAAATGTTGGCTTCCTCTTTGATAGAATTCCATAATGATTCATTCCCTGACTGATGAAAGCCCTCTCATTAATACTTCAATGCCTGAGTCCTTTGGTATACTGTCCCTTCGTTCTTCTCTCTATAATTGTCCTGACTTTCTTCTTCCTACAAGTCAATTGCCTCCTCCCAGAAGGACTAAAGCGTTTTCTCTGTTGATTCAAGTATGGATTATAAAATGTTTTCTATTTTTCCTTGTTATGTTCTTTTGTTAGCCCCAGCCTTGCAGGATTGGAAAGATAAATCTTTAATAAGAATTTCAGGGGCTGGCCCCGTGGGTGAGTGGTTAAGTTTGCGCACTCCACTTCAGCAGCCCGGGGATTGCCGATTCAGATCCTGAGTGTAGACCTCATCAAGCCATGCTGTGGTGGCATTCCACGTGAAAGAACTAGAATGACCTACGACTAGGATATACAACTACGTACTGGGGCTTTTAGGAGGAAAAAAAAAAAAGAATTTCACAGGGTCTTTCAAATCCAGGAAACTTGACTGACTGTTGGATTTGCCACCCAAAGCCCTACTCAGTACATGATCATGGTGACCTTATGGTAATAATGCTAGTAATGAATTTCTCCAGCATACCCAATTTCACTGTGACTTATGATAAAAAAAAAAACCTTTAGAAGTAACCTAAAGGGTCAGGTTAATCAACACAGAATCTCCTGTCTCCTGTTTGTTTATTACACCCTGCACAAAGCAGCCCATAATGATTTCCGGAGAGGAATGGAAGGACAAAAGGACCTATAACCACAAGAACTAGACATTTGCTGATGCACGGACTAGACATACCTGTTTACTCTATGACATTTACTATTCACTTCCTGTTTCCTTCCTTCTAGTCAAAGAAAGGTACGCTAGAACATTTTCAAACTATATGTCCACCCAATTATGTCAAGATGTTAGTAAAAGAGATCAAGTGTTCCTTCAAGGATCACCCAATTCTCTACCAATGTGCACATTAAATTATTTTTCCTGGATGCTGCCCTGCACTGCCTCTGGCTTGACCAAGTTTTGGATGAGATCCCCAAAAATGAAAGCCTAAATTTTAACAACGTGTCCAGTATCCTATGTGCTCCCTCAGGGTACATCTTTGTGAGTCCAACTGGCAGTCCTGGGCCTATAAATGCCTTGATAGCTGGCGGATAGGAGGTACTTGTCTGTTAGGATATTTAACCACTCCTTTCTCTGTTCATACTTCAAGCAAAGCCAAGCATTGGACTAGTTCTTTAAAACTCTCTACTAGAACTAAAAGATGTATATTGGATGGAGATTCAATCCAGGGAGTACCAGACAAATATTTACCTGGTTGTCAGAGAGCGATCTGCTGGATATTTCTTTGGATGAATCTATTACCTTGGTGGGGAGTTGCTGTCATGAACACATGATTAGGAATCTTTCTCCTACCTTAGGAATGATAGCCAGTGAAACACTCCAAGCCTTGGCTGCTCAACAAAAGGCATTAGATTCCTTGGTTAAAACAGTATTAGATAACTGAATTGCTCTAGATTACATACTAGCTGAACAAGGAGGTGTTTGTGCTCTAGCTAACTCCTCTTCTTGTGTCTATATTAACACCTCTTCAGAGGTTGAAACTCATGTAGAAAAACAGGCAACTTGGCTCCAACTATTGTCATCATAAGACTCTGGATTCAATCTCTTAGGATATATCTTCTCATGGATCCCTTTGGGAATAAGGTCTATATTTGAAGGGTTGCTTAAACTAGGTATCATTGTTTTGTGCTTGCTAGGATTTGCATTCCTTCTTGTCAAGTTCCCTCTTTTTTATGGATAGATAATATTCCTTTGTGTGTGTGTCTGTGTGTATATATGCCACATTTTCTTTATCTAATAATTCATTGAAGGAGACTTAGGTTGTTGCCATATCTTGGCTATTGAGAATAAAGCTTCAGTGAACTCGGGAGTGCAGATATCTCTTCAAGATAGTGATTTCATTTCCTTCAGATATATTCCCAAAAGTAAAATTGTTGGATCATACAGTAGTTCTATTTTTAATTTTTGGAGGAACTTCCATACTGTTTTCCATAGTGGCTGCACCAATTTATATTCCCATCACACTGCACGAAAGTTTCCTTTTATCCACATCTTCACCAACACTTGTTATTTCTTGTCTTTTGGATAATAGCCATCCTAACTGGTGGAGGTGATATCTCATTGGGGTTTTGATTTGTATTTCCCTGATGCTTAGTGATGTTGAGTACCTTTTCATGTACCTGCTGGCTATTTGGATGTCTTCTTTGGAAAAATGTCTATTCACATCCTTTGCTCATATTTTAAAGTGGATTATTCACTTTTTTTGTATTGTGTTACATGAGTTCTTTGTATATTTTGGATATTAACCCCTTTTTGGATATATGCTTTGCAAATATTTTCTCCCATTCCACAGACTGCTTTTTCAATTTATTGATTGCTTCCTTTGCTGTGAGGACACTTTTTAGTTTGATGTAGCTCCCTTGGCTGAGGTCGACATTGGCAAAGACTTCAGGGTTCTTTGGCGGCCGAAGTGGTAGAGGCCCTGCAGGTCGCATTGGCAGCTAGATGTATTGAAGTCCTTGGTGTGGAGGCATTCTCTTGTTCTCCTGTTTTGCCCTTTGGGGGAAACTTTAGCTAAGGGGATCCCTCTTGGCACCATGTCTGTTGCACTACACTCAGAGTGTCTTCAGATAGGGTCCTGGGATCAAGTGCACTTGCTGTGGTAGTGGTGCTGGTGTCTGAGGAACAGGCATGTGCTGATCTTTGGGGGAACTAGAGCCTGGTTTTCTGGGGCTCACTACAGTGACTTGGGCTCTGAATGGGAGAGGAAATACAGCAGTGGCTTGGGCCCAGGTGGCAGGGTGCAGTAGCAGCAGGCCCTGGAGACGGCAGGTCAAATCCTGACTCTGACCCAGGGGACAGGGAGTCCAGCAGCAGCATCTTGGCCCTTGTGATGGTGGATCAAAGCTCTGACTCAGGACTCAGGGGCTGGGGCAGAGGGCTCTGGCAGCACTCCCTGGTGATGGCAGGTCAAAGTTTCTACTTAAGACCCTGGATGCAGTCACAGAGCCATGCAGCTTCGCTTGGTGTGTCAAAAGCTGTGACTTGAGCCCAGGGGTTGGGGTGCAGAGCAGCAGCACCTCCCATTCTATAGATCAGAAGCTGCTGTGGTACTCTCAGAGTGGGCACAGTAGTGACTGGGGCTCCTGGAGGTGGGTCTCACTGCAGCAACACCTCCAGCCCCAGGGAGGAGACACAGAAGCAGGGAATCCCGGCTGCTCCATCAGCTGGGTTCAGCACTATTGAAGGCTGTGGGGGTCCTTGGTAGCACAGTCTGCAAATGTGCACAGTGTTGATGAGGCTTGCTGGGGTCCTCCTGTTCTCCTTTTCCCATGGGGTAAAATCCCTCAAGGAGATCCCTTTTGGCAGTGAGCTGCTCTGGATGACGGATGGGGTGATGCAGGTAAAATGCCCCCTACACTTTTCTATGTGGCTGTCCTTGGTTTTTGAGCTCCACGGGTTTTATGCTGCTTCTTTGTTATAGTCCAGAGCTTTCCCAGAGCTATCTCCACTACTGTTTAGTTGTTTATTTACTATTTTTGTTGATTTTGGGAGGAGATGAGCATTGGGACCTCGTATCTGCCATCTTGCTGATGTCATGGCCTCCTGGGAATTGTTTTCTTAAAATATTTAATGGCTTTTTCTTCCTACTAAACTATTAACTTTTTATATATTTTTAGAAACTATATATTGTGTGTATAATCCTTTGGCCACATATTTTGCAAATAATTCCAGTTTCCTAATTTCCCATTTTTTTCATCTTCGTTTTTGATGTCTTCCAGCAATTGGAAGTTCAATATTTTTATGTTTTCAAATGTATCCTTTTTACTAAACTCATGGGCCATACTCTTTGTGTTATTGTTTCCCCATGATCTCTGAACAACTCCTAGAGCTCCAACTAAATGTAGCTTTCATCTATCTTTATTAATTTATTCTTAATCTTTCTTACAGTCTTCATTTTCCATCTTTTTAAATATCTGTGTGCTACATATGGATAAGTTCTTCTGGTCTATATTATTGTCCAGTAATTTTCTCTTTTGCTCTGTCTAGTTTGCTGCCAAAACTGTTTATTGAGTTTTTAAAGCTGTTATATTTTTTACTTCTGGAAGTTCAACTTATTTTCTTTTAGAGTCTTATACCAAGTCACTTTTCATAGTTTTTGTTCTACATATATTTTCAAATTTTTTTTACGACTTTAAACAGAGGAAGCATAGCTGTTTGTGTTTGTGTATCTCAGAATTGAAAGTCTTTATGGGTCTGTTTCATTGTCTCTCTTTTCTACTGGTTCTTAATCATGATGCTTTGTTTTATTGTGTGCCTGCTGTTTTGGGTTGGATTATGTCCTCCCAAAAAGATATGTTGACGTCCTAACCCCCAGTACTTCAGAATGAGACCTTATTTGGAAATAGGGTCATTGCAGATGTAATTAGTTCTGTTAGGATGAGGTCATACTGCAGTAAACTAATCCAATATGACCAGTGCCGTTGTAAGAAGACAGCTGTGTGAAGACACAGACGCACAGGGAGAATGCCATGTGATGAAGAAGGCAGAGATTGGGATTATTCAGTTATAAGCCAAGGAATGCCAAAGATTATTGGTAAACCACCAGAGGCTAGGAAGGGGGTGGGAAGGATTCCCTACAGATTTCAAAGGAAACATGGCCCTTCCAACACCTCGATTTCAGATTTCTAGCCTCCAGAACCATGAGACAATAAATTTCTGTTTTTTTAAGCTGCCCAGTTAGTATCACTTTGTTAGGGCAGCCCTCGGACACTAATACATCTGATTTTCTTTGCCTGTGTGCTAGTCAGACTATGTTCTAGTGAAAAGTTATTTCTATGAATAATTTAACATCTAGGATGAAGGTATCTTTTTCTGAAGATCATTTACTTCTTTCAAAGATAATTTGTTTCTGCCTCTGATGACATATGGTGGCTGTCTTAGTCTGTTTGGACCACTAGAATATCAGAGACTGGGTGCTCATAAACGAGAAATTTATTTCTCTCAGTTCTGGAGGCTGGGAAGTCCAAGATCAAGGGGCCAGTAGATTCAGTGGGTGATGAGGGACCGCTTCCTGCTTCATTTCATAGATGGCCATCTTCTCACTGTGTCCTCACATGGCAGAAGGGGTGACGGAGCTCTCTGGAGTCCCTTTTATAAGGGCACTAATCCCATTCATGAAGGCTCCACCCCCATGACTTAATCACCTACCAAACCCCCCACCTCTTAATACCATCTCTTTGGGGGATAGGTTTTCAACATATTTATTTTGAGGAGACACAAACATTCAGTCCATAACAGGGGCACTACCTGTCCAACGCAACTTGAAACTGGGTTTTAAGGCTCACTGGTATTGATCTCTCTATTCTTACATTGGTGTAATACAAGAGTAGTTGTTTTTCTCTTTTAACCTAGAACTATTTAGGAAAGTATAGTAATTTCCTGGGTGTTATTGACGTTTAAGCTTCTGCCTTCATTTATAAATTTTTATGTATAGTCCTTTCATGGTTTTATGTTTACAAGAATGTTATTGAATGATGAAAAGCCTTAACACTCATATATTACATCTTTCAGCTAGCGATGCCAGCGTAACACTGGAGAGTCAGCTCCCAGAAGACCACCAAGTCAAGGTTATAATTCTTCTAAGTGAGAGTAAGTAGCAGATGTAACGGGAGAGCAAGAGAGTTACACTGGAGGTAGCAGCTGGAAGTAGATCTCAGGGCTAGGGACAGGGCTACTGGGGAGAGGCTGCTATTATGAGAGTTGGATGCCTTAAGCTCATCCCTGGAGCATAGTTCATGGTGCATTGAAGCAATATTTATCACAAACAACAGAATCTAAAAGTATACTGCTGGGGGAGATAGGTTAATTGGAAGGGGGTGGGAGAGTAAATCACGTAGCATAATTGTTGAGATCACGTACCTTGGAATCAGACAAATGCAAGTTTGAACCCCAACTCCTCAAAGTCTTAACTATATGGCCTGAGACAAATTACTGAATCACTATGAACTTCAATTTATTTATCTGTAAAATTGGAAGAATAAAGGTGTCTGCCTCACAGAATTGTTGTAAGACTCGGGTGGGTTTAGTGCATGTAAAGCTCACAGTATAGTGTAACATACATAACAAGCACATGATAAATGTTATCAATTATTATAATGTTAATAACAACACTGGTGGTCTCCTACTAGGAACTTTATGTGTGTTACTTCATTTAATCCTCCCAGCAATCATAAGAAGGGCTATTACTCTCCTTCCACAGATGAGGAACCTGGGGTCCACGAGGGTTCAGTAGTTGCTAGTAACTGGAAGAGCAGGTCTGTCCATCTACTAAGTCCAGCAAGCTTCCCAAAGAGAGTATGCTATCACACAGGCTGGGGTGAGTAATTAACTGAGGAGGATATGAGTCTGAAGGTTGACTACCAGCCTCTCCAACTTCCTCTCTCTCATCATCTCTGTCACTAGACTCTCATCTTCTAAGGACCTGGCCCAGAAAATCATGTTAGGGGGCAACTTCCCAGGGCCCCCTGGTTGCTCCTAGCACAGCATGGGGCTTCTGCTCCTTTCTCAGGATCATTATGGGACTCCAAGGACACAGTCTCTGTGGCCCTCACTAACAAGGCCCGGGGTAGGAACGTACTTTGTTCCTGAGGATTCATTAAGAATTTGAAGTTGGAAAGCGTTTCTCTAGCTTTTGCCTCCCTTCTAGGGTTTGTTTTTTCTGCAGGCCCAGATGCAGGGCAGGTTTCTTCCTCATCCACAAGCCCTTGGGACCAGACGTCTGAGAGAGCAAAACCCTCAGTCTGGGGACCCAGATTCAGTCCTGGCTCCATCTCTAGTTCCCTGGATGACTTTGGGAAAGCAAATGGCTCCCCTATGTCCTGTTAAATGAAGTTGTTATGATAACTGCCTTAATTAGCCCCAAAGATTAATATGAGAGATGGAGATAAAATGTTTGGAAAAATTCTAAGTCACCACAGAGGCATGAGGCACCACTGCAGTATTTATAGGGCTTGTATTATTTACCTGTCCTTGTCTCTCTCTACCTCCTCCCTGTTCTAGGGCTAATTTCAAGGTCCCAAGAGGATATCACCACGGTGGAGAAGTCTCAGGACAGAGATGGTCCCAGCCTCTCTTTCTCTCATTTCCGCATATATAGCCCCTTACTTCTCCCCTGGAGTAGCTGACCGAGCCTGTGAAATCTCACCCGTCTACATCCCTTTCCACAAAACCTCGCAGGCCTCTGTGCCATAACAAGGTGAGTTCTTTCATGGCCCTCTCTCTGCTCCCCTGTCACAGGAAAGGGACTTCAGCTATTACTGAGTAAGTCAAACCTCTGGTTTTACAGATGCAGCAACTGAGGTCTCAAAAGCAGAAATACGGAGACTTGCTCAGGATGACACATCAAATAAGTGGAAGAGCTGAGGCTATAACCCAGAGACTGAGGTTCCTCTTCCGGGCCCTTTTACCAGTTCCTTCTTTTTTTAGTTGAAGCTTGTTTTTTGATTCTGTTAGAGTGAATGAGATGAGATTCAGCATTCAACTTCCCCACCCAGAACCCAATCCTTACAGGCAGCCTGACCAGATCCCTAAGACCAACTCTAGTGCCTGAAGGACCTATTGGAATTCACAAACAGGGAGTGGTCACAGCATAGGGAGGGAAGCCTGGCTGGGACTTCCAGCGCTAGGTTGAGTAAAAGTGGCGAGAGGGGGCCTCCTTGTCTCATTCCTCATCTTAGAGGAAAAGCTTTCAGCTTTTTACTCTTGAATATGATGCTAGCCATGGGCTTGTCATGTATAGGCTTTATTATATTGAGAGACATTCCTACTATCCCCAGGCTTTATTATATTGAGAGACATTCCTACTATCCCCACATGTTGAGAGTTATTTTCATGAAAGGATGTTAAATTTTGTCTAATGTTTTTTGTGTGTCTATTGAGACACTCGTATGAATTTTATACTTAATTTTGTTAATATGTGGCATTTTCACTTCCTTCCATTGTTCTGTCATGCTCCTCTTGAGCCAGTACCAAGTGCTCACATCGTTGTTATACTATGTTTGAAAGCTGGGAGACCTAGTCCATCTGCACAACTGACCATAATCTTCCTACATGCGCTTCTTGCTGGTTTTTCTATATAAGCTTGAGAACCAGCTTGTCTTTTAAAAATGTATCCTATTGGCATTATTTTTGGTTGGAAATTGACATAATCTATTGATTTTTTAGGGATAATCATATCTTAATGATTCTGAATCTCCAGTCCGAGAACACTACATATTTTTCCATCAGTTCAAATCTTACTTTGGATCCTTCAACTTTTAAAATTTTTTAATGAAATTATTTTACATTCCTTGTTAAGTTTAATCCCTGGGAAGTGAATCATCTTTGTTATTATTGTAAGCATGGGATTTTCTTCCATTATACTTCTAATTTATTTTAAAAATTTTGATTTTTATGTAAGTAAGCTATTAACATCTGTACAATAATTTTTAATCCAGCCACCTGAACTTCTATCATTTATAATAGTTTTTCTCCCCGATTCTTGGTTTTCCAGAGATACAGTCATATTATCTACAATCATATTATCACAAGTAATTATGATTTATGTCTTCCTTTCCAATTTTTATATCTCAATTTCTTTTTATTGTATAATTACCTTGGCCAATATTTCCTGAACTGTGTAAAATCACAGGTAATTAGGCTGTATTCCTTGTAGTTAATGGGAATGCTTCTTGTATTTACCATCAGGAATTGAAGTAGCTCCAGGATTCATGTTAAGTGAACCTCCGTTCTTCCTATTTTTAAATAATATTTAAAATCAATAATAAGTATTTTTGGATAAAATATCCAAATATCCATTGGATAAAATATTATCTCTTGCCTTTTCAAATTTATAGAGAGAATAATGTTTTTTTCTTAATCTATTAATATAATTTAATATACTAGCATTTTTAATAATTTTAAGCCATATTTGCATTCTTGGAATAAACTCAGTTGGTGATGAAAAGTTTTTGTTTTATGTTTCTGGCTGCTGTGTCTTAACATATCATTCAGGATTTCGCATGAATATCAAAAAACGAAATTGGTCATATTTTTCTTTCTTATTTTTGGGTACACTTCTTGTTTTGGGTGCACTTTGTTGATTTTGGGCATCAATGTTATGCTCCCTTTATAAACTTTGGGAAGCTTTCCTTCTTCACTATTCTGGTACAGTTTAAATAATGTTAGAGAAATCCGTTCCTTAAATGTTTGGCAGGTGGTGGATGTTGGTGGTGGGGGTAATGGAATGGAATAGCTCTAGCTTTTTAACAACTTTCTCTATGGTTTCTATAGTGATTAACCTGTTTCAATTTTTCATCTCCTATGGAGTAAGTTTTCATAAATTACACTTTTATCAAAGCTTACCCATTTTGCCCAATTTTTTTCTTTTCTTTTCTTTTTTATTGAGTTATTGATAGGTTACAATCTTGTGAAATTTCAATTGTACATTAATGTTTGTCAGTCATGTTGTAGGTGCACCACTTCACCCTTTGTGCCCACCCCCAACCCCACCTTTCCCCTGGTATCCACTAAACTGTTCTCAGTCCATAGTTTTAAATTCCTCATATGAGTGGAGTCATACACAGATTATCTTTCTCTTGCTGGCTTATTTCACTTAACATAATTCTCTCAAGGTCCATCCATGTTATTGCAAATGGAATGATTTTGTTCTGTTTTGCAGCTGAGTAGTATTCCATTGTATATATGTACCACATCTTCTTTATCCATTCGTCTGTTGATGGGCACTTAGGTTGCTTCCACGTCTTGGCTATTGTAAACAGTGCTGCAATGAACATTGGGGTGCATAGGACTTTTGGGATTGCTGACTTCAGGCTCTTTGGATAAATACCCAGTAGTGGGATGGCTGGATCGTATGGTAGTTCTATTTTTAATTTTTTGAGGAATCTCCATACTGTTTTCCATACTGGCTGCACCAGTTTGCATTCCCACCAGCAGTGTATGAGGGTTCCTTTTTCTCCGCAACCTCTCCAACATTTGTTGCTAGTAGTTTTAGATATTTTTGTCATTCTAACGGGTGTAAGGTGATATCTTAGTGTAGTTTTGATTTGCATTTCCCTGATGATCAGCGATGATGAGCATCTTTTCATGTGCCTATTGGCCATCAGTATATCTTCTTTGGAGAAATGTGTGTTCATGTCTCCAGCCCATTTTTTGATTGGGTTGTTTGATGTTGTGTGGTTGAGTTGCGAGAGTTCTTTATATTAAGGATATTAAGCCTTTGTCAGATATATGACTTGCAAATATTTTTTCCCAGTTAGTGGGTTGTTTTTTTGTTTCAATCCTGTTTTCATTTGCCTTGAAGAAGCTCTTTAATCTGATGAAGTCCCATTTGTTTATTCTTTCTATTGTTTCCCTGTCCAATTTTTCAATACAATTTTTGCATGGGGGGAAAGTGACCTTTTAAGTAGATTTTCATCTTTTAATGTAATCAATTATTTTTCCCTGAGTTATGATTTTGTAGAGTTGTGTTTTCTTCCTTTTTCTTGACTGTGTTAATTTTAAATTTGTTAATCTCCTTTCCCCTTCACCCCACCCAAAAGAGATCACTTTGAACTTGTTTATTAGCTCTGTTTTTCTCTTTTCTAATCAAGGTTTGTTTTTATCATTTCTTATCATTTTCTTTTATCGTTTTCTTATGGTTCTTTTTCTAATTTCTTGATTTGATTATTTAATCAATTTTCTTTTCTTTTTGTTTTTAATATGTTTATTTAAGGCTGTGAACTTTCTTCTGAACACTGATTTAGTGGTAATCCAGATGTTCTAATGTGTATTGATTTCATGATCTGCTTTTTCCCCTCCCCTAGAGATTCTTTAGTTTTCGTTTTGATTTCTCCTTTGGTCCATCTGTTTCTTAAGGATCTTTTCAAATGTTGGGATTTATTTTTTAAAATCATTTTTCTTTAAATTGGATTGTGATCGAATATTATTGCCTGTATTAATTATTCTTTTGGAATTTGCTGTATTTCTGGCTTACATGTGCTCTTTTTGGGAGGTGAACGTTTGATGGGCACTAGGGAAAGGTGTGTGTATCAGTCCGTTCTACCTCTTGAATAATTACATTGACGTCTTTTATCGCTTTGCCTTAGTCCGTCAATTTAACTCTATCGTGGACTGAAAGTCACTAAAATCCACTAACTATTGCTGTGTTTCTTTCTATTTCTCCTTGAAACCCTGCAGTTTTTACTTTATATACCAAGGCCAGGTATTTGGAGCATTCATTTTCATAACTGTAATATCTTCTGACATCTTTATAATTACAAAGTGCTCTTATTTAATCTCATTTTTAATGCCTTTTTTGAATTCAGTTGGGTCTGATATTAAGATCATGATCCATGCTTTATTTTGTTTAATTTTGACTGGTATTTGACCCTTTCAAGCTTTCTGATGAACTTTGCTTGGGCTACATTTTGGAATTAGCACAGAGTTGGATTTTTTAGATCCAGTCTATAATTCTTGTCTTTTTCTACGTGAGTTTAGCTCATCCAACTTTATCATTCTAAGTATGTTTGGTCCTAATTCTGTTCTATTATTTCATGTTGTACTCTTGCTTTTTGCTTTCATTGTTTTAAAATTTTTTTCACTGTAAGGTCTATGTTTGTTTTACTTTATTTGGTATGTGTGTTTACTCCAACAATTTGGAAGGCTGCTTCTAGGGTTCCCTTTATAACTACAATTTTATATGTGGTTCCAAACTCTATGTTTTTAGACATTGTCTATTAATTTCCTAGTATAAGCAGTGATTAAATTGGTATATTTCTTTTTCTTCCTCCTTTTCTCTTCCTTCTATACCATGTGATTTATTGGATTTTATTATCTTAATCTTTTTCTTTCTAATGGTTTTTATAGTTATACCTCTGCTACACAATTTATCAGGTTTAAATGACATTTAAAAAATCAATAAATGGAAAATGTATTATTTAGCACAAGTGTGGAGATAAGGGGTGGTTAATTTAGCACCTCAGGAAAATCATCAGGGAGCCCTGGGTCTTTATGTTTTTCTGCTTACCATCCCCAATGTTCTTTTTTCTTTTTCAAATAGACTTTAGAGAAATTTTAGGTTCACAGAAAAATTGAGCAGAAGGTACAGAGATTTCCCATATAACTCTGCCCCCACATATGCATAGCCTCCTGCATTATCAACATTCCCCACCAGAGGGGTGAACTTGTTATAACTGATAAATCTACACTGACACATTTTTAGTATCCAAAGTCCGTAGTCTACATTAGGGTTCACTCTTGGTGTTGTACATGCTATGGGTTTGGACAAATTTATTATGACATGTATCCACTATTATGGTATCATACAGAGTAGTTTCATTGTCCTAAAATTCCTCTATTGAATGATATATTTTAACACTCAGCTGTGGAATATGAGGAAATCAGCACATCTATACTTCCTCCCACTTCCTCTCTCCCTTTCTGTTAATTATAACCATTCTACTTTTTCAGATTTTAAAAACATTTACATTTCATTCTATACCTATAATTTCCACAAATGTTTTAGTCTTGGTCCTACAGTTAAATACTAAAGCTAACCAGCTGTTCATATCCTGTGGTTTTCCCATTTTGTCTTTATTGGCTGAGTCTGTTTTAAAGAAAAGAAAATTCTGTTACAAAATTCTGAAGTCTGCTTTTTTCCAAGTGGCTAGTATTAACAATATTCCTTGAATTCTTGCCATGTAAAATTAACCTTATACTTGAATGATAGTCCAGATAGTTATAGCATTTTTGGATTACACTTTCTTTTCTTGCAAACATTGCAGGCACTTTTCCCATCATATTCCAGTTTTGAATGTTGCTTTGAAGAAGTGAGAGACCAGTTTAATTTCTTTCTTTTAAAATTGACATGTTTTTTGCCTGGCTACATATTCTTTTTTTTTAAGCCATAGATATCCAGTAATATTACAGTGGTGTGTAATATTGCTGGCTGTATATGATTTTTCCTGGGACAAAGTGGGCCCTTTCAATCTGTAGATTCAAATGCTCTCTTCTTTCTGGAATTTTTTAAATTAAAATTTACCGTCAAATAATTGTTCTTTCTCATTATTTCAGTCTCCTTCTTTGGCAACTCCAATTGTACATATGCTGGATCTCCTTTTTTCTGTCTCTATGTCTATCATTTTCCCTCTTTTTCCATTTCATTTTATCCTTTTAAAGTACTATTCCTGCCTCTGTCTGAATTTTTTTCCATTGTGCTGTTTCTAATTTTGTTTTTCTTTTTTGTCATAACTTTACATTTCTTCAACATTTTTTCGTATCTTCTTCCAGCTCATATTTTATGTCCTTCTTGCCATCTATTACCTTAGCTCTTATATTTTTACTTTATCCTCTTATTTTATACAGGAAAATGCTTCCTTAAGTTTTTTCAGATTATATTGAAAGGTTGATCACAATTTGCATCTGTTCCATGGCAACCTTCTTAGGTGGAGTGAATTTTATCTATTTATTTTTCTTGTTTCTTTCCTTCCTTTTGTTTATGGAATCCTTGTATAGATCCTGTGCTTGTTTGTTTTTGAATCTTTGAATGAAGTAAGTTTTTGCAAATAGCCATTTGCAGGAGACTTGTATCAGAAGAGGCTAAGGTCATGTTCCAGGCTAGCAGGAACTTACCTTATCATTCAAGGTTAGGGGTGAGCTATTTAGCTTTTCCTTGTCTGTAATCAATGTAGATAGGTAACTGTAGAACTGTTGTGGGTTATTTTATTTATCTCTCACCTCCAGCTTCATGCTTTGTCTATAACCTACAAATATAATTTGCCTGTGATATTCTTCGTTTAGTTCTTGCCTGCTTCTTGAATCCAACGCAGAATCACAGAAGGTAATGATGCCATACTACGTACTCTACTCCAATTATTGCAAAAAAGGCTTTTGATTTTGGCCCTTAGTGAGTACCGCTTTCTCTGGAGAATTGTGCTTGTCTAGCTTTTTCTACAGTCATCGATTTTCTCTGCCACTCTCCTATTTGAGCTCCACTAATCTTGAAGCCTTCTCGTCTAGTTTGTGGCTTAGACTTGTGCATATTTACTAGTTTCTTTGAAGATAGAATCTGTATTTTTATTCTTGTTCTGCTTCTTTTGGGAAGGGATAAATTTTGAGAAGAGAAATTTCCAAATTTACCCTGCCATGTTCAAACCAGAAGTACATTTTCTACTTATTTACATTTCCCAAGGGTTTTGTCATTCATAATCTCTGCAAACAGATTCTTCCAGCTAGGAGTGAGAGGGAGGTCCAGAGTGGTGATGTCACCTGCCCATGCACCTGAGAATGAAATAAAGCTATTGAGGAAAATGTAGTGGTAGAGTTAACAAGTGTGATATGGCCTGGGGAGTGGTAATGCCCTTACTGGAAGAAGGGGAACTTAGCAGAGGGCTCATCATATAGAAGGAAGTCTATTTCTTCTTTTTGAATAAATATATTGAGAGGAATGATTCTTTATCTCCTTGGATGTTTCCTTGCAGGAACGAATGCAGCCAGAATCTGGGATCAATGGAACAGGCATTACTGAGTTCATCCTACTGGGCTTGGTGGAGACACCAGGGCTTTGGCCAGTTGTCTTTATACTCTTCCTCTTTGCCTACATGGTCACAGTCGGGAGCAACCTCAGCATCCTGGCAGCCATCTTGGTGGAGTCCAAACTCCACACCCCCATGTACTTCTTCCTGGGGAACCTATCAGTGCTGGATGTTGGGTGCATCACCGTCACTGTTCCCTCAATGTTGGGTCGTCTCTTGTCCCACAAGTGTACAA
Source organism: Equus asinus (assembly GCF_041296235.1). Lineage (NCBI taxonomy): Eukaryota > Metazoa > Chordata > Mammalia > Perissodactyla > Equidae > Equus > Equus asinus. The sequence continues at coordinate 15,593,518 of NC_091802.1, forward strand.
TTCCCTATGAAGCCTGCCTCACACAGCTCTTCTTCTTCCATCTCCTGGTTGGGGTGGACTGCTTCCTGTTGACAGCCATGGCCTATGATCGATTCCTGGCCATCTGCCAGCCCCTCACCTACAACACCCGCATGAGCCAGACGGTCCAGAGGATGTTGGTGGCTGTATCCTGGGCTTGTGCCTTCACCAATGCACTGACTCACACTGTAGCCGTATCCACACTCAACTTCTGTGGTCCCAGTGTGATCAATCACTTCTACTGTGACCTTCCACAGCTCTTCCAGCTCTCTTGCTCCAGCACTCAACTCAACGAGCTGCTGCTCTTTGCTGTTGGTTTCATAATGGCAGGTACCCCCCTGGCTCTTGTTGTCACCTCGTATGCTCATGTGGCAGCTGCAGTTCTACGAATCCGTTCAGTAGAGGGCAGGAAGAAAGCCTTCTCCACATGTGGCTCCCATCTCACTGTGGTTGCCATATTCTATGGTTCAGGTATCTTTAACTACATGCGACTAGGTTCAGCCAAGCTTTCAGACAAAGATAAAGCTTTTGGAATTTTTAACACTGTCATCAACCCCATGCTGAATCCAATCATCTACAGCCTTAGGAACCCTGATGTGCAGGGTGCCCTATGGCGGGTGCTCAGGGGCAGGTGGTCACTGGCTTGACAAGGTCTCCAGTGTCACTTTCTCCTTTTCTTTTTTTGGACTAAAGGAGAAATCCTCTGGGGCCAGAGCTAGGACAGATGGTCTGGAATTGCTTCTATCTCCCTGAGTATGAGTTTTTGTAGGGGGTAGTAGTTATTGTTTACCAAAGAAGCCCTGCCCAGTTATAGGCAATGGATGTGTAGATTCTGCTAGGCCAACCACCTTGACAAGTTATACTTCAGTCACTGTGTGCTCCCTATTCTGGGAAGAAGTGAAAGAAGCCTTGAATGCTTAAAGGTTCACGTCCCATAGGAAGTAACTCTTTGGTTGGTTATAGCCTGGGTTCCCAAAAATATCCCAGCAAACTCTATCCTGCTCGTCCTAGGTTGTCATATGATTCCCTCATCTTCAGGTATGGTTGGTCTGTTTATAAACATAGGCCTAAAGAACAGGATTATTTTATTTTTGCCATTAGCCTTCTACGAACTAAGAAAAGCAGCTCATTTCTTTCCTATCACACAAAGATCCCATTGGATCTGGAGGGGACAGAGGGGAAGCTGTATGGTCATATATTCTCTAGTCACTCGAGAGCATGATCCCTGTGTGCAGCTCATAGACCTGTTTTTAATTTTAAAACCATACGTGTTAACACATATGGTATATCTTATGTGACAAAAATGAATTTTCCTCACCCATCCTTCCTCATATGTTTCAAATCTTTTGAAAAGATAAGCATTTATAATTTGTGTATTATTCAAACATTAAAACAAAACCCCGAATACTCAGTATGAAATTCTCCTCTTAATTCTCAATCTCAGTCCCCAAACCTGCTAGCTAAGACAATCCATATCTGCCAATACAAGTCATACGGTAATGCCTCATGCTAAATTTCCTTTATTGGTAGGAGAGTGTGTCTCTAACCTAGAACATTATCTCATCTTGTTTTCTGCTTACCAGCCTTTGGTCCAGTCATGATTTAGCTCATCTTCCTTCTAGGTTCCATTTTAGGATGAATTGCCCATTCCCGGCTTCCTACTGTTCCACTGGTGTCCCCAAATAATTTCCCTTTGTCCTGCATGTGTGCCTTGGCTTCTCCATGATATTTTGTCGGGGTGAAGGATTCACAGGATAGGGTAAGATAGAGATGAAGAGAAAGGACTTGAAAGAGGGAAGCAAAACAAGACTGGAGGTGGACAGTTTGTGGAAAAAATGAAACAGAGAAAACACAGATATTCTTTCCATTAATAGATGTGGAAGCCAAGGTTCAGCCCTTCTCAACTTTACTCTGCTAGTTGTTAGTATAGCTGAGACAGGGACCTAATATTCCTGTGTTGCCACTCTGACAAAAGGGGTAATAACATCTACAAAGTGATAATACCAATGGGATGTCTTGTCAAACTATTGCAAGATTTCTGAGAAGAGGAATTTAGTGACTGGAAAGAACAAAAGCTACTTCTTCGATGGGGAGGACACTGGGGATGGATTTTCGAGTGCATCCTAATTGGTGACTGCAGCCTCCAATATGACCTCACACTGGTTATGAGGAGACTCTCTTGCTGAAGAGTTTCCCCAGGGCAGCCTTCATGTCACGACTTCTCAGACTGTAGATGAAAGGATTTAACATCGGAGTCACTGCGATGTACATCACAGTTATCACAGCATCCTTTAGGCTGTAACTAGTCAGAGGGCGGAAATACATGCCCATGACCGTCCCATAATACAAAGAAACAACTGTCAGGTGGGAACCACAGGTAGAGAAGGCTTTGAGCACACTTTTGGTGGATGGAACCCGTAACACCGTAAAAAAGACCCGTACATAGGAGATGACGATGCATAGTAATGGCACGGAGAAAACACCAGCCCCTAGGTGCATCATCTTCACATTGAAGTGGATGTCAGAACAGGACAGCTTGAGCAAAGAGGCAATGTCACAGTAGAAGTTTGCCACTCTCTGGTTTCCACAGAAGGACAGACCACCTGTGAGCAGAGTGTGGGGGAAGGCATTGGCATTTCCAACCACCCAAGACCCAACAACTAGCAGGATACAACTCCGTGGGCTCATAATTGTTGTGTAATGAAGCGGGCGGCTGATGGCCACAGCACGATCATATGCCATTGCTGCCAAGATATAGCTATCTGTGTTTCCCAAGGCCAACATGAAACACATCTGTGTTAGACATCCTCCAAAGGAGATGGCTTTGGTGCCCAAGAGATGGTTTGCCAGCATCTTAGGGAGTGTTACAGAGGAGAAGAAGATGTCAACCAAGGAGAGATTGGCAAGGAGAAAATACATGGGGTTGTGAAGGTGAATGTCAGAGCGAATGGCCAAGATGATGAGCAGGTTTCCAATCAATGTGATGGGGTAAATGAATAAGAAGAGGATGAAGAAGAAATCTTCCTGGTCTTGCCGACCACTAACTCCCAGGAGGATGAAATCCATGTTAGAGGACTGGTTGTCTTTTCCCATGGACCCTTTAGCAGAAAAGGGGAGAGGAAACCATAATTATCAGTGAAGTGTTATGTGTAATGATCATCCTAAACCACCACTTTGTACTCCTGTGGTGGCTGTGTCTATACCTGCATTTACTAAATCCAGAAACACCCAATACATTGGGGGGAAAATCACTGACAACTAGCCCTGGATACTCATGTCTAAGAAGTGAGAAATCTTGAATCACAAGTGCCTTTCCTCCCCAACCTCAGGACCATCACCTGAACTTACAGAGTTTAATCATTTTACAGACAATAAAAGTTCATCTTAGATGTGCTAGACACTTTGTTAGGCCTCATGGACAAATCATAATATGTGAAAAATACAAGTTATTCATCCATTTACTCATATATGTCATAGTCTCTGTTCTCAAGGACCTTACAACTTAACGGAGAAGCTTTAATCACACACTAATTTTATTACACATGAAAAGGAAAGCATAGTATTTTGAGGTCTTTGAAAAAACACTGCAGTCCAAAGGATGGTCAGTACAAGAGGCACTCTGGACAATTAAAAATTGTCCCTCTGACCAAAACCAGAATAAACCCAGAGCCCAGGAGGCAATGTTACTGAAAGTTCTGTTTCTGATCCCCATGGCAATCCAAATAACGAGAACAGAGTCTTGGGAGAAATAGGAAAGATTTACTTTGCCTTGCAGAGGGAGTGAAGCACAGACTAGTGCCCCAAAGTTGCTCGCTTCCCATTAAGAAACAGGTAGGGGTTTTTATTTGGAGTTTTAGGTAGGGGAGGGGGATCATGGACTTCTTGGTCAGCGTTTTCCCATGGCCTGTGTCTCGCGCTGCTTCCAGCAGAGGAGACAAAGTGTTTCTCAAATAGGTGTCCTTGGCTGTTTATCTCCATGGTGGAAGGTAGACTCTGACATCAGGAAGCCAAGAAGTTGGGCCTGGGAAGCTTTGGTTTCTTCATATTCTCTGGACATTAGTTTCTCTGAAAAGAACTTAAAGGTCCTGGAATTAGCTACGACTTTAGTGGGAGCCCAGTTTGTGGCCATCTGGGCTTTAACAATTTGTAACTTCTCTTTGGTTGTAAAGCTCAGGGAGCCAGAGGCTAAAGAAACAAACATTTACATATGAGTGTAACTAAAGACCCAGGGAACTAGGAATGCAAGTTTTTACTTTTAACCCCATACATGCCAGGTTCACTGTAGGGGAATCAATATCAGGGCTGATATTAACTGAGAGCCAGTAACAGTAATAAGTGTCACTGGCATCAGGATATTGTAAATCACAAAGACCACTGAGGTTAGGTTGTAGGAAAACAAGATTAGTGAATTTATTTCCCGGGCATCCCATTTTTAAAGTAGATATTCACTCTCTTTCTTTCTTTTTTTTTTTTTTTGAGGAAGATTAGCCTTGAGCTAACTACTGCCAATCCTCCTCTTTTTGCTGAGGAAGACTGGCCCTGAGCTAACATCCATGCCCATCTTCCTCTACTTTATATGTGGGACGCCTACCATAGCATGGCTTTTTGCCAAACAGTACCATATCTGCACCCGGGATCCGAACTGGCGAACCCCAGGCCACCAAGAAGCAGAATGTGCAAACTTAACCACTGTGCCACCGGGCCGGCCTCTAGATATTCACTTTTGATAGGTTGTTATCTCTATTCCAAACCGTTAAATATATGTAATCATAACATTTTTCTCTTTGATCTTCCCTTACCCTTTTTTATTATTTCTTTTGATGACTCATCCAACTCCACCATGGCTTCAACTGTGGCTGTATCTATAGGTTTGATCTCTTTTTCCCATTTTTCTATGTTCAGTCACCTGGCCAACATTTGTGACCAAACCCCATACTCTGCACATCCAACCTAAGTAGATTGCAACCTTTTTTGAGGAGGAGAACCATATCTTGTTATCTTTATCTCTTCCAGAGAGATTATTGTGGCATATTGTTCATTTTGTGCACCTAATAAGTTTGCAGTCAATAGTTCTTGAATTATATCCAGATTTATTTTATGGGTTTCCCATATGTGGGGTGCTCACAGGCACACTCACCCAGTTTATCCTTCACCTCTATATCCAGTCTTGTTGATTCTCCATTTGAAATGATTTGTACATAACTTTTCTACTCATTGTCTCCATGCTTTAGTTTTGACCACTATCATGTCATTTTCTACCTGAAATATTGTAATGCTCCCTTAATTACTTGATCACTGGTTCCTTCCTCTTTGATCCATCTTGAGGCATACTGATTGTGGCAGAGGCTACTAGCTCCTAACCTAAATCCACATTATTCTCTTGTTGGGCACTCAGCTATACCACATTTCCCAGCCTCGCTTGCACTAAGGTGATATCACATGACTTATTTCCGGCCAATCCACCCATGTGTCCTGCCTCTGGGCTTCCTACACACTCTTTTTCCCCTATTGTCAGCTGAGTACAAAGGGCTGGCAGCCTGAATGGGATGGTGGAGTCACATGAAGGAATGAGCCTGTGTCCCAAGTTTTTCATGTCCAGGAAAGCCACCATGTACCAAGAAGACACACTTGGACTGTTACAGAGGAGAGAAATAAACTTATTTTCCTTAAACCAATAGACATTTTGTCATGCATTTGTTATGGTCTTCCAGGATATCTTATGTAATTCACTAAATTTTCTAAAGAGACTTCTACTCAATAATTGGTTCCATCTGTAACTCATTCAACCACCAATTCTCAGTGTCTCTTATAGTACACACGGAAATTATACACCAGGAACAGGAAATGCAGGTAAAATTATCCTTCCCCTATCTATGACATGCTTTTTCATCTTTGCATCTAAATGAATTTGGTTTTCTCTCTTTAAATGCCTTTCCCTATATTGCTACAGAATCATAATACCTCAGGATTGAGAAGAGTCCATAAAATTCGAGACCTCAGAGACTATATGGTTAGCTCATTTGGTAAGGAAGTATAAGAATAAGAGGAGGACTCTTGGCAGCATGCTTGACTAAATAGACGTAGAGAGGTCACATTCTTATTAAAATACATAGACTTTCTGAATATTACTGAAGTAGAACAAAAATACATGTAGCCAGATATAAAAGAAAGAAACGGAAATATCTAGATATGAGAAGTAAAAGGAAAGCTCAAATGAAGGGTTGTAAGCTGGAGCAGATGCTATGGTGGCCCCTTTGGTGTTCACCATCAGGAATAAAGTCCTAAGGGCTGGAGTCTGGGAAGATAATGTTCCTTGTTCACAAGATGGGGACACAGATCTGCATGAAGTAGGGAGCTTAGTGCACTGAGTCCTCTGCCTAAAACAAAGTATTGGTCTATCTGTTAAAGGAACACTAGAGAAAATTTTGCCATATCAGAATTGGATAGAAAGAACAAAGTGGATAGAATTCATGGAGTTGTTTTCAAAGAAAATTCAAGGGAATCTCTAGATTAACTAAGAGATTTCAGCAAGTTTGTTGGATAGAAATCAATATGTAAAATATCAATACTATCGTATACTTACATAATAATAAATTAGAAATTATAGTATTAGAAAAGAATCCCCATTTACAATAGCAGCAGAAATTTAAAGGAGTATAGAAGTAATTCTTAAAAAAAGAGGTACAGACTAGTTGAAAAACTACAAAATTTTATGAAGACATTAAATAAATGCCAAAAAATAGGGTAATAAGCAATGCTAATGGAAATTTCAATACTGTAGAAATGTCAATTCTCCTCCAATTCATCTGTGAATTCATTGCAATTCCAATAAAAATACCAAGAGAAGCAAAAAGAAAGCTCAAATGAAGAGTTGTAAGCCAGAGCTGAGGCTATAGCAGACCCTTGAGATTTCAACAAGGAATTAAGTCCAAAGGCCGAAGTCTGGGGTCAAAATGACCCTCACACAAGATGTGGCGACAGATTCGTATGAAACAGGAAATTTAATTTGAGGCTTCTGCATAAAACACTTGAAGAATTTTCCTATTTACGAAAAGCACACTAGAAAAAACTTTTGCTGCATAAGATTTGGAAAGTAAAGACCAAAATGTTTAGAATTCATTGAAAAGACGATTGTCTACAAATGAAATCCAAGAGAATTTCTAGATGAACTAGAGGTTTCAGCAAATTTGTTTGACATAAATCAATATTAAAACTGAATTCTGTTCTTACACTTAAGTAAAAATAAATTGCAAAATATAATTTTTAAAAAGACCCCCATCCCCAGTAGCAAGAGAAATTTGGAAACCTAGAAATAATCCTAACAAATAAGATCCCAAACTGGATTAAAAAATTACAAAACCTTCATTTCACAGTATATGTAAGTAAAATGATTATATTGTACATCTTAAACTTATACAATACTGTATGACGATATATCATAATAAAACTAGAAAAATTTATGAAACTTTACTGAATGACAAAAAAAGTATCTAAAAAATGGGGAGACAAGCAATGTTAACGGAGGCTAAATATTGTACAAAAGTCAATTCTCCTCCAAGTGATCTGTGATTTCATTGCAATCCCAATCAAAACACCATAGGCTTCTAGTAAACATGGAACACAGTAAACTGACCTAAAAGTTCATGCAGGAGAAGAAAGAGCCAAGAAGAGCTAAGACATTCTGAGGAAAAGGATAAGGAGGGAGGGATTTCCCTATCAGATATGAAAATGATTTACTCTGGAACTTCACACATGGCTTAGTACACATGTACATAATAGACTAGAGAGCCTAGAAACAGAGCAAGTATTTTTTAGAAATTGGTACATGACCTGGGCTGGTTTAGAAACAGGCAGGAAAGAGTTGGACTGACTGACTGGTAAAAAGTACTGGAACAATTGGACACCTATAGTGAAAAAATAATACAGAATAATAGTTCCTAATGGATTAATTGTGAAAGGCAAAACTTCCAAAACTTTAGAACAAAATGTGTTTATGATATAAGGGTAGGAAGTGATTTCTTAATCCAGGCACAAAATGCACAACACATTAGAGAAACGGTAAAATTTGACTACTTGAAAAATAAAGCATTTGTATGAAACGGACACCATAAAGGAAGGGGAAAGACAAGTCACGGACTGGATGAGATACGTGCTCTGCACGTAATCAATAGATTTAGTACTCAGAACGCAGAAGAGTCCTATGGACTAACAAGAAAAAGACCCAACACCCAGTAGGCAGCAAGCTTGAATTGACAAACCAGAGAAGAAGAAACTGATGTGGACAAAAAACGAAATAAAGATATTCAACCAAATTAAAACAAAATTCAATTTAACATCCTTTGTCTTGGAGCAAGTGTGAAGTCTGACAACTCAAGTGTAGGGAAGAAATGGAAAAATTAGTATGATCATTTGGAGAATAATTATATCATATCTAGGAAAGCTGAAAATTCTTGCACCTCTAGCAGACTCAGCAATTCCACTTCGTGATTGGACCCCCAACATTCTAAAACATGTGTTCCAGAAGACATTCAAAGGATGCATAATGTCATACAGAAAACTTAGGAATAAATGAGTTATTTGTGACATTTTCTTACTAACAAATTCTGTAAAACAGTTAAAATAAACGTATTGACATGGAATACTTTTGAAAAATCATAATGTGGTGGAAAAAATTAAGTTGCTGGAAGATATATGATGTAACACAAAGTGTATGAAAAATTTAACACATAAAATAATACACACAAAGGTAGTAAAGTACAAATCCTGAATGAGAGGATGCTACCCATCCTAGAACAGCCATTATCTCCGGGCTGAGGGTGGGAAAAATAAGATTTTGGATGGGAACAATGAGTGTTTCAAGTTTATTTGTGTTGTTTGTTTCCTTAAGAAATTTGGAGCAACAATGACCTAATGTTCCACTTGTTAAATCTAGATGAAAAGTTTTTGTTACATTATTCTCTTTGTCTTTCTGATTTTTAACAACAGCATAATAAAAAAATTTAAATTTAACATAAAGGTTTCACAGGTTTAGTGATAACGGGATCCAGAGTGTGGCTGTGGGCCATGGGCCATGAGTAGTTCAAGTTCATTTTCACTGAAGGTAGGAGATAGTGTTGTTTGTGAGTAGTTTGAGAAAAACCAGCCATTTACGCTGGGAAAAGTGATCCGTGGACCACACATCATGCTAAGAGAGAAAGGTGCGATGGAAAAAAGATTTAGGTTAGAGGAAGCAAAAAACATACTTGGATGCAAGTAGGTTTTGTTTTTAACACTATTATGCTATGTTATTTAATTGTGTGATGCTACCCCTCCCTGCTCATTCATTTTTTGTATACCTGCTCTTTGACCCAATGTTGATCTCCAGCCTCTTAGCCTCTATACGGCATCTCAGATAGCCAGTCTAGTTCCAGCACTTTGATCTCTCACCAACCCAAGGTCATGCACCATTACAACAAAACCTCAACCCAAAGACAATCTGTCCATGTTTTCATTTCCCTCTTTCTGTGTAGCCAAGGCAGTGAAGAAATTAAACAAATGCTGGGCTAGAATTTATGATGCTCAATTCCCGTTGGACCTTCCACATGTTTTAGCAAACCTTCCTTTCCCCATTTTCCATGGCAGTCCATTCAAACCTTTGCCATTCTCCCCAAACCCACCATGCACCCTAATTAACACTCTCCCAGAAACCTATCACATCTCTCTTCACTGAGAAACTTAAACCCATAAGGAAATATTCTCTCAATATTTACCCCTGCATATCATTTCCATACACCTACTTCCATTCTGTTCTTTGTCTACGAAGAGTTAGAAGAAAATGTCCATGTATCCAATATGTTTACACCCTTATTCTCTTGTTTCCTCAGCTATATGACACCACCATTCTTTCAGCTGCAGTATTTTCTCTCTCCAGTATCTACCTCAAAACCAGCTCTTTCCTATTAACTGGTAAACATATTGTAGTCTCTTTTGTCATTCAGTGAATGCTCCTCAATATTGTAACTCTTTCTACCTACCAACCCATTTCTTATCTATGTTCTTCCTTTCTCAGGCAGGCTTCTTTATAGAGATGTCTGCTTACTGGACAAGAAAGTTTATTTATATTATGCAAATGTGATTGTGTGTACTCTTTAAATAACTCACTGGCCACTCATCACCTAACAGATGAAGTCCAAATTCCGTTTCATGGAGAAAGCACAAGGGCAAAGAATTCATACAATGGAGGAGTATATCAGGCAGAAAATGGTTATATATCTTTATTAGGAAGCCCAAAATTCAGAGGGAAAGTCAGTTTGGAAAAGAAGTTTGGGTTTATACTTGGAGGATTGTGAAGCAATGCAAGAACTTTGTTCTGTCTTCCTTAGGAACTGAGAATGAGGATGGCGGATGTAGGTTGCACTAACTCTTTCTGTAATAAACATTTGCAATCTTTTGTTTAATGTAAATATAAGTATTTGGAGATACAAATAAAGTGAGTGATCAATAGGGCAACATTTTAGAACGACAATCTGGTACATGCACAACCATGTGGTGATAAAATAAAAGAAGTAAAGAATGTAAGAAAAGTAACATGAGAAAGATAAGAGGCTGATAAAGGTAATCATTGCAGGAACTAATGAAACAGAAAACTAAGGGAGAGAGGTTTCTAAGCACAGGGACTTGAGGATAGAGATCCATACTGCGAGATGTGGGAGGTCATCAAGGGGAGAGAGGATTTCTGCAGAAATTCTGGAGAAAGAGGTGAAAGAAACTTGTACTCCCAGGAAGAGGAGCAGGAGGTGCATCACCTTGAAAGCTAGAGGCAAAGTGAGAGGCTTAAGTTCACTGGGAAGACGCCAGAAGTACAGGTAATGCTGGCTGCTAAAATACTCTCGCTGGGAAGTGTTTGTGCTTGAGAATTCCAGCACATGAGAGTGATGGTGCTGAGGGCAAGTTTTCAGGGACACATGAGGTCAAATGCCTCCCCTGGCATCAGGGGTAGCAGACAAGGCCAAAAATTGTCCGAGTGCTTTGAATCTCCCTGATAGTTGAGCCCATCAGTGCTCTGACAATGAAATACCAGAATTTTCTGAAGGGGGCTCTTAGCATGGCCACTGAATGTGGGAGTACATGTGGATTTGTAGCTCCTCTCTGACAATGGGTTTGTGTGAGTGTATACACACGTATACATACCACACACACACAGCACACAACACACTCAACTTCAAGAGTTAGAGAGAGCTCTGACTTTAGAAAACCAAATCAGAACTCCCCTTTCCTGATCCCCTTTTCATGGACAAGAACTCGATGATAGCCATTTGTCAGAAGCAGAGGGCTCTCTCTCTCTCTCTCTCTGTCTCTCTCTCTACTTGACTTTGAGACCTTAAGTTATGGATTCAAGTCAAGGTGTGAGTCCTAGTTTTGCCACTGCCTCTCTGTGTGACTTTAGATAATTCAATTAATCATTTTTTCATCTGATAAAATGACAAAATAATTCTACTGAGCTCTTGGGGATTTTATGGGGGTCAAGGGAGATAATGCAGGTAGTGCAGTTGCTGGCTGTCTTACCCTTGATGTCACAGCCATAAAGACTCTCTTCTCCAAAGTCCACAGCCCTTACCTGGGGAGTCAGCTCAGATGCTGTCAAAAATGGTCCTAGCCCTGCGGCTGTCACTTCTCTTCCACAAATGGGAAGTTTACAGCTAGCTTGACTAGCACCTGCTAGCTTCCCTTTTTGGAGGCAGGCATGCTGCAGAAAGTGCCAGGAGTAGTCCTGGAGAGTGGATCTCTTGTCACTATTCTGAGGCACAGGACACAAGACTGAGATGGTTTAGAAAGAGCTGCCCTGGGTTTCCCAACCATGGAGCAGCAGAGGTAGAAGGATCTGTTCTGGATGGAGTCTGAAGATGAGGAGTCCAGTCTCCCCATCAAGGAGGTAGAACAAGATATCGCATAAAGAAAATTGCGAATTATTCAACAGGTTATAAAGTTCTGAAACATGGCTCTTCCTTGTCTTCACTCAGGCCAAAATCACAACAATTGTTGAGATCTGTTGACATACTCCTACAGCTGTGCCCTGAGGGGACAGAATGGTTCTCAAGAGTAATAGTTCGCAGAGTTCTTTTCCGAAAGAAACGATGGGCAAGAGGGTTTCTGGGACAGTATGTCTCCAGGGTCCAAGCGCTTGGCTGACCTATTCTAGCTTCTTTGTTGGAATGTGGGCCCGTGTCTTCTGGTGTTCAGCACAAACTTGGAAGCACCCACTCGGATACAAGGACTGTACTAAAACTCAGCTCCTGGTCATTCTTCCAGGCTACACTGAAGCCTTTCTGGTGTTAAGTGTGACAGAGATAAAGAATTATATTCTATGTTTCCTTTAGCATTGACCTGAGGAGCATCTGACTTATGATGGGAATTATACTTTCCTTATCTACTATGATGCTGGCAAGTCTTGTACCTTTTCAGATTCTTAGAGATGAAAAGGGCCTTGATGTTATCCAGTCACTTCACATGTGTGCCACCTCTGTAACAGCCCTGAGTAATGGTCATTATCTTATGGCTTAGCACCTCGTGTAGCACAGAGGTCACTTCCTTTCTGTAGAGCTCCATGGTGAAGACTATGAGCTACGGCTGGGTGTCAGTCCAGGCTCTGCCTCTTACTGGCTGTAACTGACCTTAGATAATTATTGAACAAACTTACTCATCTCTAGAATAAGAGTAATAATAATAATAATAATAATAATAACAACATCCTCATAAACTTGTTATGAGGCTCAAATGAATTAATATCTGAAAAGTCCTTAAAGCAGAGCCTAGCATATAGCTAGCACATAGTACATGTTAACTGTTATTTTATTAAATTCTATTGTACTCTTCTAATTGTTGGATAACTCTCCAAAATCTCTTATCAGAGGCTGCATATGGTAGATATTGAAACAGGATCTGTTTAATTACATTCTACTCTAGACATATTTCAGGTTATACATCCAATTTGTTCTGTTGTCACTTGCCCTGTGATCATATCATTCTCCAGTGTCCAGCACATGGGCTCTGAGAAACGGAGAAGATGACGTAACAATATTTCCTTAGTAATCACATTTTGTTCTTGGTGTCCTTCTCAGAATCTCTTACTACATGCAAGTTTTATTACTGAGTACCCACTAGAGGCAAGGAATTGTGCAATGATATGCAAGAAAACTTTGAAGAAAGTGATGCTTTCACACTCAAATATTTTCTGTGGAAAGTGACAACAGCTTTCTTAACGTATCAAAGGAATCTCTGACCTTCTCATCCCTCCTAAAAAGAAAAATTTCTGGCTGGTGGAAGTAACTAAGTTTAATTGTCTGTTGGCAAATTCCAGGCTTGATTAAATCCCTTCTCTTTTAAAGACATTTTAAAAAAATCTAAAAAACGTATTTACAGTAAGAGAAGGGGCATAATGCCTTACGTACTTGGGAAAAACGCTTACACTTGAAAACAATTTAAGAAAGGGAAGAGAAAATTTTTTTGGAAATTATTTTTTCATGTTAGTAAGACATCAGAAAAAGGAGATGGTCGAAAATGAAAACAAATTTAGATAAAAATGAAATTGGCCTTGAAATAGCAGACAGAAATGAATGAAGGACATAAAGAATACTTTACTACTTTATTTGACATTTTAGGTAGAATTCACATAAGTAAAATGAATCATAAGAGATGTAAGAGGAAAAAAAATTCTTTTATAGACGGGAACACCCAAAATGCTATCAGCAGATATCTCAGCAGGAACCATGCAGGTGAGGAGAGAATAGGATGATATATTCAAAGTGCTGAAAGAAAGAAACTGCCAACCAAGAACCCTTCACCCAGCAAAGCCTACTTCAGGAAGGATAAAGGCTTCCCCTAACAAAGGGAAGCTGAGGGAGTCCATAATCACCAGACCTGCTTTACAAGAAATGCTGAAAGGAGTTCCTCAAGATAAATTGAAAGGCCACTAATTAATAACACAAAAATACGTGGAAATATACAATACACTAGTAAAGATAAGCATATAGTCAGATTCAGAATACTCAAATTCGATAATGTGGTGGTGTGGTAACCACTTAACCATAATCGAGAGCAAAATTATTAAGAATAGCTATAGGCAAAATAATTTGTTAGTGGATAGACAATATAAAAAGAGGTAAATTGTGATATCAAAAACATAAAAGAGAGGAGTAAAGAGTTAAGGTTTTGTATCTGATTTAAGTTAGATTGTTATCAGCATAAAACAGACAGTTATATATGTAAGGTGTTTCATGTAAGCCTCATAGTAACCACAAAGTAAAAATCTACAATAGATTCACAAAAGATAAAGCTCAGAGAATAAAAGCATACCACTGTGGATAATCATCAGTTGACAAAAGAAGGCAGCAAGAGAGGAAGAAAGGAACAGTGGACCTACAAAACAACCAGAAAACAATCAGTAAGACAGCATTACTAAGTCCTTACCTATCAAAATTACTCCAAATGTAAATGGATTGCATTCTCCAATCTAAAGAAATAGAGTGGCTGGATGGATTAAAAAAATAAGGCCTAACCATATCATTCCTACAGAGACTCACTTCAGCTTTAAAGACACACAAAGTTCAAAGTGAAGGGATGCAAAAGATATTCCACGCAAGTGGAAACCAAAAGAGAGTAGAGGTAGGTACACTTATACAGGAGAATAGACTTTAATCCAAAAGTGGTAACAAGAGACAAGGTCATTATATAATTATGAGGAAGTCAATTCAAGAAGATATAGCAATCATAAATATATACACACTCAACATTGGAGCACCAAAATATGTTCAGCAAATACTAACGGATCTGAAGGAAGAAACAGACAATACAATAATAGGAAGAAATTTCAATACCCCACTTTCAACAATGGATGGGTCATCCAGACAGAAAATCACCAAAGAAACTTTGGACTTGAAACACACTTTAGGCCAAGTAGACAAAATAGAAATATGCAGACCATTCTATCCAACAGCAGCAGAATACACATTATTCTCAAATGCACATGGAAAATTCTCCCGAACAGATCACGTGATTGGTTACAAAACAAGTATCAGCAAATTTAAAAAGATTGAAATCATACCAAGTATCTTTTCTGACCACAATAGTATAAAACTAGAAATGAATAACAGGAGAAAAGCTGGAAAGTTCACAAATACATGGAAAGTAAATAACACACTTCTGAACAACTGATGGATCAAATAAGAAATCAAAAGGAAATTTAAAAAATATTTGAAACAAATAAAAATGGAAGCACAACATATGAAAACCTATGGGATGCTGCAAAAGCAGTTCAAAGAGGAATTTTGTAGCAATAAACACCTATGTTAAGACAAAGTAAAGAGGTAAAATAATAACCTAATTTTACACCTCATAAAACTAATAAACGATAACAAACTAAGCTCAAAATTAGCAGAAGGAAAAAATAACAAAGATCAGGAATAAGTGAAACAGAAACAAAAAAAATAGAAAAGACCAATGAAAGTAAGAATTAGTTTTTTGAGAAGATGAACAATAAAGCTAGAGGAAAAAGGTAAAAGAAGTGAAAATCATTTCAGTAGTATAGTTAAATTAACTCAGTATTCCAAATTATTATCATTTTGACATGCAATCAGCATTTTAAAATAGTATCGAGGGGGTCGGCCCCATGGCCAAGTGGTTAAGTTCATGTGCTCCGCTTGGGCAGCCCAGGGTTTTGCTGGTTTGGATCCTGGGTGCGGACATGGCACCACTCATCAGGCCACGCTGAAGTGGCACCCCACATGCCACAACTAGAGGGACCCACAACTAAAATATACAACTATGTACTTGGGGGATTTGGGGAGAAAAAACAGAAGAAAAAAAAAGAAGATTGGCAACAGTTGTTAGCTCAGGTGCCAATCTTTAAAAAAAAAAAAAAAGACTCCTTTAAAAAAATAAATAAAACAAAATAGTATCGAGATATTTTATAATATTTAAAATCCAGAGTGTAATTTACACTTACAACACATTTCAATTTGCACTAGCACATTTCAAGAGTTCTATAGCCACAGGTGGCTAGAGGCTAAATATTTGGAGTAGCTATGGGTTCAGGTCCTGACACGGATTGAGCAAAGATAAAAGCCCCTATATTTGGGTTTTGGTCACTCATGAGCAGTGGCCAATGGCCTAGCCATATGGTCAGGCAGTAGGAGGATGGAAACCTGGCCACTAAAGCGATGCCCACATGGGCAAAGCTCTATGGAAATCACGGTAGGAATTTTAGGGGCGCATTAAAGTAGGACATGTTGATGCCCTTCAGAAGAACTCCTTTCCAGATTTGGAAGGTGGTTGGAATTACAAGCAAACATCCCTGTGTGCTCACTTGAGAGGGCCACCTGGGTCCATGAAATGTGTGGGCATGGAGTACTGTAATGATGCAGAAATGGTCTGAATTTGGACACAGTTGTCTTGCACTCCCTGAAGCACAAAATGCCAATAGGAATTTTTCTGTCTGCCAGGAAAAGAGACAGAGGCTGCAGATGACTATGTGGCAGATTCTCTGGGGGGAAGGTTCTGATCATAGCTGGCAAGTGGGACTGATGCTTGTAGTCCTGGGGGGCTACAAATGGATCTTTACACAAACAGACGCTGATTCTAGACTAGGCTTTGCTTATCTGGTAGTAGATCCAAATGCTGAGTGCCATAAAATAACTGGAAGAGAAACTATTGCACCATTTTGGATGGCTGACAATTATTTCTTCAGACCAAGCAACACATTTTGCAGCTTACAATGAACAACGATGGGAAGAGAGACAGCCTCCTCACAGTACTAGTTTGAGAGAGAATTGGAATGGGGAATTAAAACAGTGGTTATCTAAAATGGAGGGAGATAAAGACATGTAGGGTTGGCTTACAGGCCCCCATGAGTGTGTGCTCACACCCAATATGAACATGAATGGAACTAAAGGAGTATCCCCACTGGATGGGTTTCTGTTTTTCCAGTGGATCTGGGGAACAGAAGATGGCGAAGGATGCTGGTATGACTATATAATTCTTGCCAAGAGAGGAGTATATTGTTATAATGACTATATTTTTCTTTCTTTCCCGTATTACCTCGGTTTTTTCCCCTACTTGATGCTGTGGTCACAGGACCAGTGCTGCAGCTTCAAGGCCTAGATACAATGATAATTCCTATGCAAGAAACTGTAACTATGTTTTTGAATCATAAGTCAGAATTCCTGGGGCCTGATAGGGTGGATTGTACTTTGATCCAATCTGGGAAAGTTAGTTGCCTAGTGGTCAGGACAGCCCACTAGTTCTGTATCTATGTAACCTTACCTTATCTGAATAGAAGTGGACTGAGGAGGAGGGACTTTCTAGTATTGCTGCCTGCAATCTGAACCAGCACAGTGGAGTAACCTAATGTCCCTTCCAAAGGTGGAAAAGTTAGAGTATAATGAGGAGAAGGTCGAATAGCGGCTGAGGGTAAGGGAATGAATAAATGAGTTATGAAACAAGGGAAATCCACTATTACATTAACACCTTGAAAGAGACTCAGAGCAAAGATAATATTGTCTCTTAGCTCAATTATCCCAGATGCCTGAAAGTGTGCAGCCATATATTGCTGACACCATTCTTGCTTTTGGACCTGGAAACAATGAATGAAAGCCTGCAGAACTGAGTGGCATTGCCCTGCGAGATCAAAGATGGTTTCTTGGAGGGGGAGGACTTTTGGGGATAGATTTTCAAGTGCATCCTAATTGGTGACTGAAGTCTCCAAAGTATGAGGTTAGGAGGAGATTCCATTGTTGAAGAGTTTCCCTAGGGCAGCCTTCATGTCACAATTTCTCAGACTATAAATGAAAGGATTTAACATTGGGGTCACCGCAATATAAATCACAGTCACCACTGCATCCCTTAGGCTGTAACTAGTCAGAGGACGGAAATACATACCCATGACTGTCCCATAATACAAAAAAACAACTGTGAGGTGGGAACCACAGGTGGAGAAGGCTTTACGCACACCTTTGGTGGAGGGAACCTGTAAGACTGTGGAAAAGACCCGTACATAGGAGATGATGATGCATAGTAATGGCACAGAGAAAACACCAACCCCTAGGTACATCATCTTCACATTGAAGTGGACGTCAGAACAGGATAGCTTGAGTAAAGAAGCAATGTCACAATAGAAGTTTGCCACTTTCTGGTTTCCACAGAAGGACAGACCAGCTGTGACCAGAGTGTGGGGGAGGGAATTGGCATTTCCAACCACCCAAGAGCCAACAACAAGCAGGACATAAGTTCGAGGGCTCATAATCTTTGTGTAATGAAGCGGGCGGCTGATGGCCACAGCACGATCATATGCCATTTTTGCCAAGATATAGCTATCTATGTTAGCCAAGGCAATCATGAAATACATCTGTGTTAGACATCCTCCAAAGGAGATGGCTTTAGTGCCCAAGAGATGATTGGCCAGCATCTTAGGAATGGTTACAGAGGAGAAGCAGATGTCAACAAAGGAGAGGTTGGCAAGGAGAAAATACATGGGGTTGTGAAGGCGAATGTCAGAGCGAATGGCCAAGATGATGAGCAGGTTTCCAATCAATGTGATGGGGTAAATGAATAAGAAGAGGATGAAGAAGAAATCTTCCTGTTCCCACTGACCACTAACTCCCAGGAGGATGAAATCCAAGTTAGAAGATTGGTTTTCTTCTCCCATGGACTCTTTAGCAGGAAATGAGAGAGGAATCCAAGATAATTAGTGAAGACGTGTGTGTAGTGATCATCCTAAACCACCACTTGACTCCTGTGGTGGTTGTGTCTATACTTGTGTTTACTATGTCCAGAATAGTCAATACATTGGGGAAAATATCTGTGTGTGTTAGGGGGACTAATTGACAATTAGCCCTGGACACTCATGTCTGGACCCCCAGCACCATCACTCAAACTTCTAGGGCTTAATCATTTAACAAATAGGTAAAGTTCATATTCAATGTGCCAGAAACTTTGTTAGACCTCATGGAAAAATCATAAATATGTGAAAAATACAGTTTATTCATCCATTTATTCATATACGATTCATATTCTGCTGTCAAGGACCTTATAACTTAATGGATAATCCTGAATCACACACTAAATTTATTACACATGAAAAGGAAAGGATAGTGTTTTCAGGTCTTTGAAAAAATACTGCACTTCAAAGGATGGTCAGTACAAGGAGCACCCTGGATAATTAGAAATTGTTCCACCAAACTTAGAATAAGCCCAGAGCCAGGATGTAACAAATGTCTACACTGGCATCAGAAGATGATAAATCACAAAGACCCCTGGGGTTAGTTTGTAGCAAAATGAGATTGGTGTTTACTCCCCAGGTACCCTATTGTTTAAAGTAGATACTCATCACCTCCTTGGATAGGTTTCATCTGTATTCAAAATCTTTAAATTAACACAATCATAATGTTTTTCTCTTCAATGTTCTCTTACCTTTCTTTATTATTTCCTTTGGTGGCTCATCCATCTCCATCACGGCTTTGATTGCTGCTTAGTAGAATCTCAGGTCTTTATATGTAGGCTTGGTCTCATTTCCTATATTTCCACATTCAGTCATCTTGCCAATATGTCTGACCCCATACTCTGCACATCAACCAAAGTAGACTGCCAGATTTTTTTTGAGGAAGAGAACCATATCTTGGTTATTTTTATCTCCCTTGCAGAGATTATTTGGAATATTGTTTATTTTATGCACCAATAACTTCTCACTCAATAGTTTGAATATATCCATGTTTGTTTAAGGGGTTCCCCACATGTGAGATGCCACCAGGCACTGTCATCCAGGTTATCCCTCACCTCTACATCTGATCTTGTTGATTCTTAATTTTGAATAGTTCATACACAAGTTTTGTACTTATTATCTCAGTGCTATAGCTTTGACCACCATCATTTTCTACCTGAAATATTGTAAGGCTCCCTTAATTATTTTGCTATTGGTTCCCTCCTTTCATCCAC
Organism: Equus asinus; assembly: GCF_041296235.1. Lineage (NCBI taxonomy): Eukaryota > Metazoa > Chordata > Mammalia > Perissodactyla > Equidae > Equus > Equus asinus. The sequence continues at coordinate 15,613,498 of NC_091802.1, forward strand.
CTTGACTCTGAGGGTGACGAATTGTGGCAGAGACTACTAGCATCTCATGCAAATCCACTTTGTTCTCTTCTTCCTGGACAGTCAGCTAGACTGCATTTCCCAGACTCCTTTGTACTGAGGTTTGGTCACATGCCTGAGTTCTAGCCAATCCATCCATGTGTTCCAATTCTGGGCTTCCTCCAGATTCTCTTTCCCCTTGGGCAACTGGATGCACATGGCTAGGAGGCTAAATGGAGTGGTAAGTCACATGGTGGAATGAACCTGTGTCCTTTGTTCTCTATATCCAGGAAGGCCACCAGCACCAAGGATACTCACTAGAACTGTTTCATAAGAGATAAATAAACTTTATTCTGTTTAAATCAGTACATATTTTACATGTATTTATTGCTATAGTCCAAGATATCCTAAGTAATTCACTAATTTTTCTAGTGATCTCTACTCAATAATTGATTCAATATGTAAATAATTTAACCATCAATTCTCAGTGTCTCCTATACTTCAGATGAGAATTACATGCTAGCACAAGGGAAGTAGGTAAAATAATTTCCGCTAAACATGAGATGCTTTTTCATCTCTGTACCTCAATGAATTTGGTATTCTCTCTTGAAATGCCCTTTCCTGTATCATATATATACAGAATCATAATATCTCAGAGTTGAGAGGGTTCAGTAAAACTGAGGGCTCAGAGACTATGTTTAGCTCACATGGTAGAGAAGCAAAATATTTGAGAGGTAGGGCTCTTGGCAACATGGCAGACTTAGCTGATGTTGACAGGTCCGATTCCTGTTAAAATACATAGATATTCTGTATACATTGTTAAAGAAAAAGAAAAAACACATAGCCAAAACCCAAAAGAAAGAAATGGGATTACATATGTCTTGGAAAGAAAAAAACTCAAGAAGAATTATTGTAAGCCCGAGCTGATGCCATGATGGCCCCTGGGAGATGTGGCCACAGATTCATAAGAGACAAGGAGTTTATATTGAGCCTTCTGTGTAAAGCTCTTGAAGCATTGTCCTATTTGTGAAAAGAGCACTAGAAGAAATTTTTGCCATATAATAATTGAAAAGGTAAAATCAAAATGGATACAATTCATAGAAAATAAGATTGTCTCCAAAGGAAATCCTAGAGAGTTTCTAGATGCAGTAAGAAGTTTCAGCAAATTTGTTTGATATAAATCATTGTTTAAAAAACAATACTGTTATTACATTCAAGTAAAAATAAGTAGCAAAATATAATTTAAAAGAGACTTTCTATTTCCTATTGCAACAGAAATTTAAGGAATTTCCAAATAATTCTAGCAAACAAGGCCCAAGACTAGCTTAAAAAAATATGAAACTTTACTGAATAACAGAAAAAAAAGCCTAGAAAATGTGCAGATAAGCAATGCTAATGGAGACTCAATGTTGTAAAAAAGTCAATTATTCTCTAATTAATCTATGAATTCATTGCACTCCCAGTCAAAACACCATAGGTTTCTGTTAAACATGGAATGTAGTAAACTGACCTAAAAATGCGTGTAGGAGAAGAAAGATCCAAGAAGAGTTAAGGTAATTTGAGGAAAGGAATAAGGAGGGAGGAATTTCCCCATCAAGTGTGAGAATGATTTACTCTGGAACTTCATACAATGGCTCAGCGCTGACATAGGGAGTGACAAATATGCTTATGTAACAGACTGGAGAGCCTAGAAACAGAGCAAGTATTCATTAGAAATTGGTACCTGACCTGGGTTGGTTTAGAAACAGGCAGGCAACGGTTGGGCTGATTGTTTAGTAAAGAGTGCTCAGACCATTGGATAACCATATAAAAAAATAATACAGAAAAATACTTCCTAATGACTTAATTATGAAAAGCAAAACTTCCAAAACTTTAGAACAAAATATGTTTATGATATCAAGGCAGGAAGTAATTTCTTAAACCAGCCTCAAAATGAGCAACACATAAGAGAAAATGTAAAATTTGACTATTCTAAAGATAAAACATTCGTATGAAACAGACACCATAAGGGAAAGAGAAAGATAAGTCATGGACTGAACGAGGTATGTACTATGCACATAATGAATAAAGGTTTAGTATTCAAAATACAGAAGAGTCCTCTGCACCAATAAGAAAAAGACCAAAAACCCAGTAGGAAATAATGGCAGCAGCTTTGAATAGACAAATCATAGAAGGAGAAACTGGTGTAGACAACAACCAAAAGAAAAAATTTTCAATCAAATTAAAACAAAATTCAATTTAACATCCTTCATCTTGGAGCAAGTGTAAAGTGGCAATTTCTAGTGTAGGGAAGAAATAGAGAAATTAGTATGATCATTTGGAGAACAATTATCCCATATCTAGGAAAGCTGAAAATTCTTGCACCTCCAGCTGATTCAGCAATTCCACTTGATTGAACCCCAGAGAAACTCTAACACATGTGTTCCAGAAGACATTTAAAGGAAGTATATTGTCACACAGAAAACTTAGAAATGGAGAAGTGAGTTGTGGCATTGTCTTATTAATGAAGTCAGCAACAGTTAAAATGAATGTATTGACATGAAAGAATTTTTCAAAATCCTAAGGTGATGGAAAAAAACAAGTTGCTGTAAGACGTATGGTGTATCACACAATATACATAAATTTTAACACAAAATATATAATACATGCACATGTAGTAAAAGTATCCATCCTGAATGGGAGCATATTACCCATTCTAGAATAGCAGTTGTCTCTGTGGTGAGAGGGAGAATGTTTCCTCAATATTCTCCCCTGCATATCATACCATATTCCTACTTCCATCTGTCCTTTTTCCCCAAAGACTCAGAAGAAAAATGTCCATTCATCCAATATTCTATCATCCTTGTTCTTTTCTGTTTCTTCAGCTGTATTGCTCCACCATTCTTCTAGCTGCAGTATTTTCTCTCTCCAGTATCTACCTCAAGAACCCCTTGACTGGTAAACCTAGTCCTTCAGTGAATGTTCCTCATTCTTGTAACTCTTGTCACCACCCCATTTCTTACCTATGTTCTTCCTTTCTTAGGCAGGCTTCCTTATAGAGATGTCTGCTTCCTGGACCCAAAAGTATATTTATAATAGAATTGATTGTGTGTACTCTTTAAATCACTCACTGTCTACCCATCACCTAACAGATGAAGTCCAAGTTCCTCATCATGGAGAAAATCTCAAAGACAAAATATTTGTACATTTGGGTAATGCTTCAGGCAAAAATGACTTACATATCTTTATTAGGAGCACAGGATAAAAGCAGGAAGATTCAGTCTGAAAAAGATGTTTGGGTTTACATGTGGAGGATTTTGAAGCTTTGCAAGAACTTTGTTGTGACTTCATTAGGGAGAATCGGCATAGTGGGTGTGGTTGCACTAACTCTGGTAATAGACACACGCATCTTTTGTTTAATGTAAATAGAGATATTTGGACATATAAATAAAGTGCCTGATCAACAGGGCAACATTTTGGAGTGACAATCTAGTACTTGCACAACCAGATAGTGTTAAAATAAAAGAGTAAAGAATGCAAGAAAAGTAGCACCAGAAAGATAAGAGGTTGATGTAATCCATGCAGCAACTAAAGAAGCAGGGAACCTAGGGAAGGCAGTTTCTGAGCACAGGCACTTGAGGATAGAGATCCCTACTGCGAGATGTAGGGCGTCATCATGGGGAGAGAGGGTTTCTGCAGAAACCCTGGAGAAAGAGGTGAAAGAAACTTGTACTCTCAGGAAGAGGAGCAGGGGGCACATCATCGTGAAAGCTAGAGGCAGAGAGAGAGTCTTGAGTTCACTGGGAAGACGCCAGGAGTGCAGGCAATGCTGGCTGCTGAAACACTCTCCCTGGGAAGTGTTTGTGCTCTGAGAACTCCAGCACATGAGAGTGACGGTGCTGAGGACAAGTTTTCCGGGACACATGAGTCCAAATGCCTCCCCTGGCATCAGGGGTAGCAGACCAGGCTAAAAGTTGCCCAAGTGCTTTGAATCTCCCTGATAGTTGAGCCCATCAGTGCTCTGACAATGACATAACAGAATATTCTGAAGGGGCCTGTTACATGCCCATTGAATGTGGGAGTACAGGTGGGTTTCTAGCTCCCTCTAAGACAGTGGGCTTGTGTGAGTGCATACAGACATCACACACGCATCACACACACAAAACACACACACACACACAACACACACTAAACTTCAAGAGTTAGAGAGAGCTCTAAGTTGAGAAAGCCAAATCAGAACTACCCCTTCCTGATCCCCTTTTCATGGACAAGAACCCAAGGGTAGCCATTTGTCAGAAGGGGAGGGCTCTCTCTCTCTGTCTCTCTCTTTCTCTCTACTTGATTTTGAGAGCTTGGGTTCTTGATTCAAGTCAAGGTGTGAGAGCTAGTTTTGCCACTGCCTTTCTGTGTGATTTCAGACAATTCAGTTCACCATTTTTTCATCTGATAAAATGACAAATGCGACTTACCTCTTGGGGGTGTTATGGGGTCAAAGGAGATTATGCACGTAGTGCAGTTGCTGGCTATCTATCCCTTGATGTCACTGCCATAAAGACTCTCTTCTCCAATGTCCACAGCCCCTATCTGGGGAGTCAGCTCAGATGCTGTCAAAAAGGGTCCTGGTCCTGTGGGCTTTACTACTCTTCCACAAATGGAAAATTTATAGCCAGCTGGTGTATCACCTGCTAGCAGCCATTTTGCAGTACAAACATGCTGCAGAGCGGGTCCTTTGTCCTCAGGCAGCAAAGTCAGGACTGAGATGCTTGCAGAAAAGAGCCCCGAGGTTCCCAACTGTGGAGCAGCAGGCACTGCCCTGGATGGAGCCTGAAGATGAGGACTGTAGTTTCCTTCTCAAGGAAGCAGGTATGTTATAGCATGGAGAATGTTGTGAATTAGTCACTAGATTATAATGTCTTGAAAAATGAGCCTCCCATGTCTCTATTCAGGCCAAAGTCAGAACAATTGTTGAGACCTGTTGACACACTCTTATAGCTGTGCCCTGAGGGGACTGAGTGGCTCTCAAGAGTAATCTTTCCCAGAGTTCTTTTCTAGAAGGAAGGATAGGCAAGAGGGTTTTCAGGAAAGTATGTCTCCAGGGTCCAAGTCCTGATCTGAACTATTCTAGCCTCTTTGTTGGAATGTGGGCCCCTCTCCTCTGCTGTTCAGTACAACTTGCAACAACTCCTTGGGATGCAAAGACTGTGCTGGAACTCAGCTCCTGGTCATTCTTCCTGGTCATTCTTCCAGGCTATGTTGAAGCTTTTCTGGTACTTAAATGTGCAAAGAAAAAGAATTCTGTTTTATCTTTCCTCTAGGATCTAAATTAAGGAGGGTTATGGCGAGAGATATACTTACTTTTTCTAGCATGCTGATGGTAGTTCTCTTGCTTTTTTAGATTTTTAAAGAAGTAAAGAGCCTAGATGTTATGTAGTCCACTTCGTGTATGTGTCACCTGATGAATGGTCATTATCCTATGACTTAGTACCTCCTGTGGCAGAGAGGTCACAACAATTCTGCAGAGGACCATGGTGAAGGCTGTGAGATCCGGCTGGGTTTCAATCTGGGCTCTGCCTCTTACTGGCTATAACTGACCTCAGACAGCTATTTAATAGACTTAACTCATCTCTAAAATAGGAATAATAATAATAATAATATCCTCATAAACTTGTTATGAGGCTCAAATGCATTAATATCTGAAAACTCCTTAAGGCAGAGCCTGGCACACAGTTGACACTTATTCAATGCTGACTGTTATTTTTCAACTCCTACTGTACTCATGTATTTGTTCGACAGCTCTCAAAAATCTGTCAGACTGTGCCCATGATAAATGTTAAAACATTTGTTTAATTACATTTTCCTCCAGGCGAGTTTTACATCACACCATTCAATTTGCTACATTGTTACCTGCCCTGTGTTCACATCATGTTCCGGTGTCCAGGACATGGGCTCCCCAGACACAGATAAGATGCCATCTCATGATAATATTTCTTTCCCGTAATCACATATTGTGCTTACATCCTTCTCTGATTCTCTTGCTACTTCCATATTTCAACTACTGGGAACCCACTACAGGCAAGGAATTGTGCAATAGTGTAGAAGAGATTTATGGCTAAATGATCTTTTAACACTAAAACATTTGCAGATATTATCTGTGGACAAGTGATTACAGCTTCATTAACTTGTCAAAGAATTTCTGACTTTCCCTTTCCCCTTCAAAGAGATAAACCTCTGGATGGTGAGAGAGACTAAATTGAATTGCCTGTTGGCAAATTCCAGGCTTCGTTAAATGCCTTCTCATTTAAAGACCTTTTTTTTTCCTGAGGAAGATTTGCCCTGCACTAACATCTGTTGCCAGTATTCCTCTATTTTGTATGTGAGCTGCTGTCACAGCATGGTCACTGATAGGAGTGGTGTAGGTCCATGCCTGGGAACCAAACCTGGGCTGCCAAAGAGGAGCACACCAAACTTAACCACTAGGCCACCAGGGCTGGCCCAAAAGACATTTTGAGATGAAGGAATAATGTATGAAATATATTTTCAGAGTAAGAGAAAGGGAGCAACACCTTAAGTGCTTGGAAGAAAAACTTGCAAACAATTTGATAAAGTGAACAGAAAATTTGTTTATAAATTATTTTTTCAATGTTCTTAAGACATTAAACAAAAGATATAGCATAAATCAGAAAAAAATTTAGCTGAAAATGAAATTGACCTGGAGATAGCAGACAGGAAAGAATAAGTACCAAAAAAACAAAAACTTTAATTGACATTTTAGGAAGAATTGACATCAGAAAAAAATTAGTAATGTGGAGGACAGACTTCAGAAGTCCTTCCAGATGGATGATTTAAAAAATCAAAGAGTTTAAAACAATAAATGTGAAGAAAAATGTTTGGTTTTAGAAAGAATGTGGAGCTCTAAGTTAAGAATAATATTAATTCCAGAGAAAAAAAACAGAACAAATAGAAGAAAAGCAACAATTAAAGTTCCAGTAAAATGTAAATTTGTAGAGAATCAAAAACCTGAGATCACAAAATGAAATTCTCACTATACTTTGGACTATCTTAATGAAAATATCTCTAGACATATCTTAGTGATATTTTAGTATTTTTTTGATAGGAATTACATTTTTTAGAATAAAATTTCAGTGCCAGGGAACAACAAATTTCTTAAAAAGAAATAGAAACTCAAACTGGCTCCAGATTTCTCCCTAGGAAACACCAACACCAGAACACGCTGAAGAATTATCAGAGTTTAAGAGGATTATTTCAGAACTCAAAATTCTATACCCAGTGAGGTTATTCCTGTTGTAAATATGTGTACAAAATTAAATGAAAATACTGAAAATATTTTTAATAGCATTTTGTCGGCACAGATTTAAATGTGAATAATCAGCATTTTAAATCTCTAGATAATTTAGCAAAGACCATGAATTTGAAGACTAGGAAGGAATTCAGGAAGCAAAATTCATTCTACTTCTTGTGATACTCACAGGTGACTCAAATTATTGTTTTGTTCTTGATTTCATTAACAGAGAAATAAAGGTTTAAATATATTAATTCTACTAGTTAAGTAGGTATTCACTAGTAGAATAAAAAAATAGTACAAGTCATTGTGTCAAATCAAATAAACTGTTGTCTATATGATGTGATAGAAGGAGATACAGACTCTCATCATATTTTTAGTTTAAAAGAAGAAATCTACCAGAGTCAGACACCTATTTTAACTTTAAATAGAAAGAGAAAATGAGTTAAATTATAAGTAGCTTACAACCATGAAAGAAAGCAGATACTACATACAGTTCCAAATATCAGAGGTGCAAATTTGAAAACATAATATGGGTAATTCACTACTTAAGAGAGACCATATGTTTAACGCACGAAAGACCCTTATGAGTTTACAGGACACAAAAATAATCTTTGAAACCAAGTATCTTGAAAAACTTATTTTCAAGGACATTTTCATATTTAACTGACAACAGAATAAGATATATCTGAAACCTTTCACACAAGCCTTTATACTAGGAAAGAGAGTAAGATTGATATTTTGCGCATTTTCTCAGCTTAACATCTCATCACAGCAGTTCAAATGAACTGTGTAACCAAGGGCCGACCAGGATCAGTTCAACTGACCCATCTTATCGATAAAGTAATCAAGAGTTGTCTTTCAGGAACTGAGAGTCCCCCTTGTTTAGTTCAAGCTGACTGAGACCACCAACTCATCAACTGGGCCTGCACAAATGCCCGATAAGTGACACTTTTGACATCAAAGGGCTGAAAACTCCATCCTCAGATCATACTAACACCACCATTCTGTGAACATTCATCTTATGAAGAGCCATGAAGCTTAACTGTGCTTGCACAGGTCATCAATTACCTCAATTCTCCCTATCTCCTAATATCTATCTCCACACTTCAGACTGCCCTGAACTTCATCCTATAAATTTTGCTCTGAGCCCTGGATCAAGGAGACAGATCTGAGGGCATATACCCCCTGTCTCCTTGCAGATTGATCTAGCAATAAAGCTGTTTTCCTTTCCCCAAAACTCATGCCATAATAATTGGCTTTTTAAAAATACATATTAGGTAGGAAAACTCCATTTTTTGTTCAGTAGCAACCATATCTTTAAGCTAAATGTGCAGCTCAGAGTTTTGTCTGCTCTCTGCAGCTACAAAGAGCAGTTATATTTTATTTTTAATTACAGTACCACTTTTGTTACTAGGAGGGCCTACATCTTTAATGCTAAACAGAGGGATCCATTAGATAGCACTGGACGATGTGCTGGACAGCTTCCATTTGCTTCTCCAAATTTTTTCTTGTCTTTTCTCCACCCTGCACCCTCCACCCTGGGAAGTTGATCAGCATGAACTCAACATTGTCCTGCCTAATCCTTTGGCATCTATTTTGGTTTAGCCAATGGAAAGCTGTAGCAAAGCTTGGAGGGAGGGAAGAGAATAAGATTGGAGAATTTATTCCCAAAAATATGAATTTGTGGCTGCTGCCTCCTTATGTGAAAGTCACAGCTCCCGCCGGGCAGCTGTCTTTGCACATCTCTGTCTCTGTCCCTGTCTCTCTAGCTTTTGGTGCTTTGACAACTGCTTCCTCCTCTCTCCCCTTCAGACCTGGGGTGTAAATTCTTTCCTGATATTTCAAAACTGATTTCTGGACAATAAGTGTCCTCACTTGCTATTGAGGTATCATTGCTTCTAGGTCTGCTCAGTGGACAAAGCTAAGAAATACATGTGTGCATATGTACACATACGCATGCACACACCTCTCTCCATATCTAACTATTTGCCTGTCTACCTATGTGTAGCCTTTTATCTATCTATCTATCTTTCTATCTATCTTTCTATCTGCCTATGTGTCTATCATCTTCAAAACCATGAGTTTACACATATACCTCCAGGCCAAGCTCAAAACACAGGGATTGTTCTAGCCTTTCCCCTCTCCATGTTTGAAATTCCCTTCTGTAACAGTAAGAAATCTGGCTCTTATTATCTACATTATATTTACTTCTTTGCTCAATTGTGGAATACGCATAAAGTAGTTTCAGAATTACTAGCCCATTCTACTGTGAAACACAAATAACAATAAAATATAATTTTTACAGGTAAGTGTGTCATTGGCCTGGAGATATATAGTAAAAACACTGTGTTCCAGAGCTCCTTGGGTTAGTTTTTCTTCCCCTTTTCTATGTGGTTCTATTATTCATTTGAAATACAGTTAGGTTTATTTGTTTATGTTTGCATTCTGTCTGGGTTGGTTCTTTCCTATTCTTGATTTCATATCTATACCTGTGACTATCCTATATTTGTATCAATATCTATATATATCTGCTATATGGTGTATTTTATAAACTGGTAAAATTATTCCCACCTACTCTCGCTGTATTTCAAACAAACAACAAAACCACACTGAAAGTGGGCAGGAAGAAGTAACATAAGTAGTTCTTGACCACAGTATTTTGACTATATAGTCTCATACTAAATTCAAAAAGGAACTGTAAACACATGTAGTCTAGCTATTTGTTTGTTTTTCTTGGTGGTATGGGTTAGCAGTTCTAAGACAACTCCATGTATATTCTAAGGTTGAATTTTCCTTTTTCAGAGTTTTCCTGAAGGAAGAGCAAGGAAAGCACTGGCCATGGAGAGGCTGGTGGGGTGGGCTGTGCCAGATCTAAGCTCTGATCGCATGGGCAGCAGCTTCACTTACAGGAGTAATGCTGGATTCCCACTTTGGGGAGGGCAACAACTGGTGACCCTTGACTTTCACCAAGGATCTGCGGTGGGGCAGCAAGCATGTCCAGTCTGGAGTTTTCTGACACCCACTGCCCCTGGTGCCCCTTAATCCTCAATGTCTTCTGATTGGAAGCTCACAAACCACTGTGTCCTGATACTTGTCCCTCCTCCCATCCCTCCACCAAGCTTATAGTGACCTTCTTATAAAAACTCTGTGAAAAAAATCCACACTGAGTGAGGATGACCATGGATTCACACATTTTCTACTGTCTCAAGGGGTGATCTCCTCCACACAAGATATCCTAATTTTAGCAGAGGCCTTTTGTCACTTAATTAAAGAGTGTCATTTCAGATATCAGCTACCAAAGGAGATATTTTGGATGGATACGGTAGCTCTTTAGTTCAGCCCAAAGAGACAGGGAGTTAATAACTTTTCTTAAAGGGAATCCCAATACTGCTGGACTGCATTCTTCCCTTTTCCCAATAACTGCTCCTGAGGGGATGTACAGGGCATGGGACAATTACCAAGCTTCAAACTCCCACAGGACCCCTGAGAGAGCTCATACTGAGGCTACCTGGGAAATAAATAAATAACACACGTCCTCTTATAGCCCAGGGCTGAGAACTCTAGGGTTATTCCAGAGGTCCTGATGTTAATGGACTGAAACCCCCTGTCTGCAGCCTTGCTGCAGCTGGGTGTAGGAAAGGCATGCTCCAGCAGGGGCAGGCAACCTGGACGTGAGCCTGTCATTATTTTCATTGTTTCACACAGGGACATCCTCTGAGTACTCAGGCAGATTTTTCATGTTAATTTCTAACGAGGTAGATTGAAGAAGAGGCAATAGGTCATCGGTGATGATGACTGCGACAGACACAAGCGGGAAGGTAAGCTTCAGAACTGGGATGGGACACAAGCCCCAATACAGCCCCCATGTGCAAGAGCAAACATGGACCAAACATGTCTTAGGTTCAGTGAGGACATGAAGCTGAATAAAGCATGCTCCCCATCTCTGATGTGTCAGAGTCAAGCAGGGAAGAAAAGACCCAAATGTTTCATAATGAAAGTATTCCAAAGTCATGACACCTACACTTTTTGGGAGAAAGGATGATGTAAATCTAAAAGTCTTTTCTACCAGAAGACAAGAGATCCCCCAGGAAGTTTATGGGAGCCACCAAATGAGAGGCACAGAAAATAGGTGATAGAGGAGAGCAGACAAAGAGGATCCCTGCAAGCTGGTGCATCCAGGAAGGCTTCACAAACAAGGACCCCAGAAGGGATTTAGAGTCAGCCCCACCGGGCAGGGTAGGGGGACTAGTGAGAGACGTGTTTCTCTTCAAACACAGAAAATCCCAGGGTGAATATTTCATGATGGCTGTGGGCTTCATATTCTAGCCCCCATAGAGAGACTCAGAATGTAGGGAACCCTAAAAACGGGAGTTTGTGTTTTGACCGAAAAATTTCTTCCTATGGGACTGACCCTTTGCCTTAGGTTGTCTCAGGTTTGGTGGGAATTGAGAATGTCTACCAACCTCTTCCTCTACATCAAGGCAAAACTATAGTTGGTCATTGCTCCCAGTTGCAGACAATACAAGGTTCTGGACTTCTTGAATATAGGGTCAGTGGATAGTAATCCTTCCCCCCACCTACACACAAATTCAGGAAATTACCTCTTTGTTTCTCTCACATTTATGGGCCTCAGTTTTCTAAAGATAAAGTGGAGGAGTTAAATTATGCATCTTCCAGTGTTCATGCCTTCATTCACTCAAACTTTGTCTGTTTATTGAGCATCTCTTTAGTGATAAGCATTATCTTAGGCACCGGGGAATCACATGATGAACAGAACACACAGGGGCTCTCACTTCTTGAAGCGTTCATTCTGGTGGTGAGGCTGGACTTAATGAAGTAAGTATTGTAAATTATAGTGGTGTTATAATATGGGCAGTGAAGGTTAATATTGGAACACCCAGCAGCTGCAGAAAGCTTGAGAAGTCTTCTCAGGGTTATTTATGCTGAACCCTCAAGGATGAGCAGGACTTAAGTGAAAGAACAGGGGGTGGGAGGTGGTGGTGGAGAGAGTGTTCCAGACAGAAGGAAGAGTAATTGAGAACGCCCAGAGATGAGGACTAGGCAGTGGGGTGGAGGGGAGCCTGTGTGTTCAAGAAGCTGACAAACATGTTTGGTTCTATCAGAGCAGACTCAGTGTTAGCTTGATGGTGATGTTGAGTGGACAGGTCACAGGGAGACAGTCAGGGTCAGGCAGGCACTGATGGAGGGAACTCAGGACATGAAGGTTGGCATCTATCAGTGGAGAGCCCCGGATCCAAATGGACAACCACTTGGCCCGCAGGAAGCTGTCTAAGGCAAAATGTCAGCTCTGCCTGGCCTTTTCCCCTTCCAAAGTACAGGATACCAGTGCCTGGCATTAGGAGTCACAAGAATAAAGAGCACATCTAGATTCTGCTACTTATTAGTGTGCGACCCTAGGGCACTCAGCCTCTTTGGGCCTCAGTTTCCTTGTCAGCACAGGATGATAGCAATGTCTGCTTCTGGTGGCTCTGGAGGGGATTTAGGAAGTTCCTGGGTCAGGGCCCCTAGAAGAACTCACTGAATGTTTGTTCCCTTTCTTTAACGCTGTCCTCCCCCAACAGCATCCCCCTCCTCAGCAGGGAGGCTCTGGCAGGAACTTAGTTGCCCAGTTTGACTTTATAGGAAGTGTTTTTTCCTTGGGGTGAAGGTCTTGCTCTAAGCCTGTACTCTCAGGCCTGACAAAGCCAGGCATGTAGCCCAGTGTGCTGGTCCTGCCCTGTCTAGGTGAGGAGATCACTGCATCCTCATATCTCTGTCTTGCCCAGGATCCAGGCCCTCCTCTCCTTGGCTCCTCAAGAGGACTCTCCTCCCCTCTCCCTGCTCCTGTCTGTGGCTTGCTGGGACCTGTTGCTGACAGTGTGTAGAGCCAGCCCCTTCCATGCAGCTCTTCTCCCCCTGCTTCATCTCTGCATAGACTTTCCCTTGAGACTCTGAGCTTCCCAGGAGTCTTCCCCACTGACAGGAGTCTGTCCCTTCATGACTACTGACCTGGAACTCCTCAAAGATAACTCTGCTTTCCTCCCTCCTCCCTTTTGTTAATGGAAGTAGCATTGGAATTAGACGTGCTGTGAAGGCTGTCTAGGTCATTCATCCTTTCAGTTCAGGAATCCTCTCACCAGGTCCTGGGAGATGCTGTCCTTCCTCTGGTTAGGGACTGACAGTGATGGGGAGCTCCTCCGCAACACAGCAACACACTCTGCTTTGCATCAGCTTCCCATTTCACTTTATGTTGTTGCAAGTCTGCAAACTTCTTAACACTGTCCAGACATGTTTTAAAAACACCTTTCAGTTAATATCATATTGTATGCATTTTCCTGTATTATTTAATGTTCTTCAAGACATGATTTTAATGATGCATGGTTTTCTTCTCCTTCTGTCAATGCAGACGTCCTTTTCCCTCCTCTCCTCTACTCCCTAGCCGCTCTGAGTCCGTTTCAGTACCAGAGGATACCATACTTTCCCTATCTGTAAATGAGTTACATCAGCTCAGATGTAACTTCCTCGAGGAAGCGCCCCCTGACCAACAAAGCTGAATTAACTAACCCTTGCATCTTATGCAACCCCCATCACAACAGGTTGCAAGTACATATTGAGTTTCTGCCTCTACCACTCTTTGAGGCGACGAAGATATGGTGAACAAGCCAGACAAGGAACTTACTTTCATGGAGGGGAAAAAAAAAAGACCAGGAAAAAGTAAATATACAAACAATATAATCTTAGCATGTTGAGAGTGCCATGAAATTAATAAACATGACAACATGATGGAGGGTGACCAAGGTGAGTGCAGCTTTTTAAAATTTAGAAGTCAAGAAAGGACTATCTGAGGAGAAGAATTTGAGCTGAGACTTAAAAGTTGAGATTCAGCAATTTAATTGGAATTGAATTGTATTTGTATTTTGATTTGGGGAGGCTTAGCATTTTTATGTTACTAAATTATTCCCAGCAAAGAACATGGTATATCTTTCCACTTTTCATATCTTGATTGATTTTCTTCAACAAAATTTTATAGTTTTCTTCACATAGGTTTTATGTTTTACTTGTTCCACTTATTCCTATGTATTTTATAGATTTTGTTGTTGCTGCTGTGAATTTCTTTTTCTATTTCTAGTTCTAGTTTGTTTTTGCTAGAATGGAGAAAATCTATGATACATATATATTCTTCTATCCAGCTTTCTTTATATAAATAATCTTTCTGTATCCTTGGATGTTTACACCATGTCTGGCACTTACTCCACACTCAATAATATTTGTTGAATGAATGAATGCCATACTATTAGTACTGGAAACAGCATCTCTTCTTGCCCTACAGCACAGTTCCTCTCGGTAGGGAGAGAAAGAAGCTCTGAGCTCACCCAGGAAGTGAGAGGGAGAATCAACTTGATGTGGCCAAAGATAAGAGTCGAGGTGTTAGATTTTGAGAGAATTGAACTTCAGTCTTGATTCTGCCACTTAAAAACTATGTAAACTAGGCAAATTATTTCTACTTCATTTGTCTGAACATCAATCTGCCTATCTGTAAATGGAGCTAACAGTTTCTACTTTGTAGTATAATATGGTTAGATAAGACAACACAAGTAAACTTCAGAAAGTATTCTGGAGAGTAAGCTCTCAATATATGTTGATTACTATTTAAAATTGTTTGGTAAAAGCTTATCTTTAAAATTTAACCATTCCAGCATATGACAACTTATGGATCTTTTATCCTTCAGTAATTATGTGTAGAATTCAAGGAACCATTTAGATTTTCAAATGCAGGACTCTTTCCATTTTAGTACAATTAGACTCCCATATTTTGCTTTATTCCTTTGGCTTTTCTCAAATTCTTGGATTGGATCTTGGGTCTGTATTCCCTCTAAACATATTTCTTTTCTTGTTATTTTTGTCTCTGTCTCATCTGAATTTTTTGAGAAAATCTTAAGTTTGTACTCTGCAAAACGAATGATGTTTTTGGAGTCTCCGTGTTAATGTTATCTTAACCCTATATGGAGTTTATAAATTCACATTTTTATGCTGCAATATTTTAAAGTAAATTACAGAAACCACGATATTAAATACCTAAATGCTCAGCATACATCCGTAAAAAATCTTTTTCTACATGCCTTAAATAGTGTCTTCACACTAATGAAATGGGTATGCTACATTTTCTTTATACACTCACTAGTTGATAGACATTTGGGTCATTTTCAGCTTTTGTCTATTATGAATAATGCTGCTATGAACATTTGTGTACAAATTTTTGTGTGGATGTATGTTTTCATTTCTCTTGGGTATACCTAGGACTAGAATTGCTGGATCATATGGTGTTTAGCCTTTTGAGAAACTGCCAGACTGTTTCCCAAAGAGACTGAACCACTTTTCATTCCCACTAGCAGTTTGTGAGGCTTCCAATTTCTCCACATCCCTGACAACACTTATTATCTGACTTACTGATTCTAGCCTTTCTAAAGGAGGTAAAGTGGTGCCTCCTTGTGGTTTTGGCATGCATTTCCCTCATGGCTAATGATAGCTAACTTTTTTTTTTTATGTGCTTATTGACAGTTTGTATATCTTCTTTGGAGAAATGTCTATTCAGATCCTTTGCTCATTTTTGAATTGTGTTAGTTGTCTTTCTATTATTGAGTTCCAATTATTCTTTTTATATTCCAGATAAAGATCTATCAGATATATGATTTGCGAAATTTTCTCCCGTTCTATGAGTTGCCTTTTCACTTTCTTGATGGTGTCCTTTGAAGTACAAGTGTTTTAAATTTTGTTGATATGCAATTTATCTACTTTTGTTGAGTATGCTTTCGGTGTCATATCTAAGAAACCATCGCCTAATCCAAAGTCACAAAGATTTATGCCTATATGTTCTTCTAAGATTTTCATAGTTTTAGCTCTTACACTTAGGTCTTTGATCCATTTTGAGTTAATTTTGTGTGGTCTGAGGTGAGGGTCTCAATTCGTTCTTTTGCGGGTGGATATCTAGTTGTCCCAGAACCACTTGTTGAAAAGACCAGAGAACTGGTTTTTTTTAAAACTATATTTGTTTTCTGATTTCTAACTCTAATTTTACTTTAGTGTTTTTTTCCATATTCAGTTTATTTTTGCTGTTTTTGTGTCAGATGCTTAATTCATGTATTATATTATTTACTGTTATTCATATAAGTATTCAAGGTAATGAATTTTCCTTTGGTTACTGTGTTAGCAATAATCCATAGATTTTTATATGCAGTATTATTTTCTTAAAATTCTGAAAATTAGATTTTTATTTCTCCTTTGGACCTAAGAGTTATTTAATAGAGTGATTTAAAATATTTCTTCCAGGTTGAAAGGCCATTTTTGCTATTTGATTTTGGTATTAATTTCTACTTTTCTTGAATTTTTGTTAGAGATCATTAGTTGAATTATTGCTACTTTTTGGAATTTTTTGAAGTTTTCTCTAGATCTTATATATTGTCTTTTTTCTAGATGCTCTGTGGGTACTTGAAAGTAAAGTGTGTTTATTACTATATTGGAACACAGTAATATTTATATATTTAGACACACATATATTCACATACATATCATTTGGTTTAGTATTCCCTATCTTTATTTACTTTTTAATTACTTGATTTGCCTTGGATGACAGAAGTTTATTTAAGTCTCTTTTTATTAATGAGCCTCTATTTCTTCTTGTATCTCCTAGAGTTTCCACTTCAAGAAAATTTTTGCTGTTTTATTTGGTGCTTAGATATCAAAGATATTATATTTTTTACAATTGCATTGTGAATGTAGGTTTTATTATTATAAAGTCATCTGCGTCTCGTGTAATGCTTTTTGTCCTGAATTCTGCCTGGTGTGATATAGAGATCATGCTCTTTTGTTCACGTTAGCTCCCTATGCCTTTCCCCATCATTTCATTTTCAGCCATTATGAAGTGCTTAATTTTAGCTGTTTCTCTTGTATATAGAACAGAGTTGGGTTTTTCTTTGTGAGTCAATTTAAAGTTTTTTTTTCTGTTAAAAGGTGCATTAAGCTCACTTATATTTATTAACATGAGTGATATGTTTGGTCCAGGTCTGTCATATTATTTTTATGGCCTTTAGTATGTAGTCTGTTCTCTCTCTCTCTCTGGTCATAGGAGGTTTTCCATTATGTTATTCCTTGATATAATATATATTCTTCGCCCCATGTTTCTTTAGACAATATATTTTGTTCCTTACCATAAACAACAATAAAATTAACTTATTACATTTGTTCTCTTCTTCTCTCCCTCTTTTCCACCATCCATTATTACTTTTTTTTTTTACCAATAGTATCATCTTTCTTAGTTTATCTTTGTCTTCTTAAATTGGCTTAAGCATTTACTGTTTGACTTATCTGCTTAATGTTATATTTCTTTCTCCTAACTGTTCCTCAGAGACAATAAAAAACTTATTACGGTTTCTTCTTTCCTCTTCCATCTTCCATTATTGTTATTAGTTATTTCCACATTATTAGAGCATATTAATTTACATACCATTTTGTCACCTTTAACCTCACCTTCTTGCCCTAGTTCTACAGTAAATATATACTCAATGCTTTCCACTCATCCCTGCTGAGGTTACTTCAACCCTTTCTCATTATCTGAAGTTCGTATTCTAGTTTCCCCAGGAAGGGCTTATGGGAACAATGTTCCCAAAGTTTCTTTATGTTCAAACTCTTCGCTCATAGCCCTTATACTCAAAGTACAGATTGGCTGGTATAAAATCCTCAGCTCACCTTTACGTTTTTGAGTTTCTTGAGGTGTTCTTTTATGGCTCTGAATGTTGCTGTCAAGACTGATGCCAAACTTCTTTTTTCCCTTAGCAGTTCCTTGATTTTGGGGGTGGGGGAGGAGGAGCTGGTTGTCTGAAGGATTCTTTATTTATTTTAAAGGTCTAATATCTTACTAAGATAAGTTTTGGAATTGACTATCTTGTATCAGTTTTCCCAGGTATGAGATATGTCTTTTGAATATGTAGATAAAGGTCTTCTTTTATGGTTAGGTGCCGCATAACGATGTTTTGTTCAAGGACAGACTGCATATACAACCGTGGTTCCATAAGATTAGTACCATATAGCCAGGTGTGTTGTAGGTTATTCCACCTAGGCTTGTGTAAGTACACTCTAGGATGTTTGTGCAACGACAAAATCACCTAACGACGCATTTCTCAGAATACGTCCCTGTCATAGTGACACATGACTGTATTTTAGGGAAGTTTACTTAAATTATAATCTTAAACATTTCTTCTATTCCAATGTTTATTTTTCTTCTTTGGAGACTCTGCTTGTAATATACTGAATCTCCTTTGTTGGTTTTCTATACTCTAACTCTTTTGCCTTATTTTAAATTTTTGTTTCTTTGCTTTTCTTATTTCTATTTTTATGATCCTTATAATGATTTCTGTATTGTTTGTTCCCCTTTGAAATCTTTGTAATAGAAGCTTCAATGAAGATGAGAAACAGTTATTGAAAAGTGACTTTTTCTTCAATGCCTTCGAGGGTTTTCTCAGTTCTTATTTCACATCTTCATGTTGTACAGACATTTTTTCCTCTGAGTTTCTTTACTTCTCCTTCAAATATTCTTTCATAAATCTTAGTTGTTTAATTAAATTTTGAAAATTCTTGAAGACATCTTATATTGGAATTTTTCTCTATAGAGACACTTTCCTACTGAGTTCTCTTCTGATGAAAATCTTGAATTTTCAGGGCTTTCTTTCTTATGATATGTCTTTAAATCTTTCTGTATTCAAGACACTATTTCAGCTACTGCGGGTAAGACAAAATACATCAAAGAATCTACGAGCGATACAGGGACACAGAAATATTCAATTCAAGTGCTGAAAGAAAAAGAATCATAAAAATTCTGCAGGCAAAATATTGTGCAAGTTTGGAATAAGGACAACCTTCGTCTAGGCTGTCCAGTAAATTTTATGTAGTAGGTGACATTTATGCGGAATTTTACCAATCAGGGATGGAAAGAAACTTACCCACTTACAATTGCCTCACTCATTAGGGAGAACGGTTACTCCCTACTCCTGGGGTTTCTTTCCAGACTAACAGCTCTGGCCTTCTGCACTGCTTTATTGAGGCCTACCCGGAGTGACTTATTTGATTGCCGAATTTTGGGTCTCAGCTTCTCCCTTCTCATCACAAATCTGACCGCTTTCAGGAAACACCTATTTTGCTCTATTCTTCCAAATTTTATGTTTCGTAGGAGTAGGCTCTTTCCCTGTGGGAGAGACCCATGGTAGTCCTGCTGAGCCTGTGATAGGGAAAATAAATTTAATTTTGGAGAGTATTAAAATGATCACTTAGTGAACACAACTAAGATACATCCTCCAACCTAGCCTTTTTCAGTAGCAAAGATTTTTTTTTCCACCTTACTGACTACCTCCATGTCTAACGCTCAGTTGGTTCCACACCTGAGAAAGGAACAGGATTTTCACGTTGGGACAACACAAGCACTAACATCACTTCCTGTTCAAATAGATTTAGCAGCTCTTTATCACATACAGAAGGAAGTTCCAGATCCTTTACTTTCCGTTCCAAACATTCTTAAGTTTGACCCTCAGCTCCCTTTGCAGCTTTATCTCAGCCTACAATCCCTCTTCCACCTCACGCTCAAAGCTCCTGTTCCCCATCTCTGCACCTATCCAGGGCTTCCTACCTCCTGGCCTTTGTTTGCCTCAATATGCTGCCCACATCCATCTGGTAAGATCCTGAGCTCCATTTATGGCCCAGAAAGCATCCCTTTTTTGCCTCAGTCTTCTTTGTATCAGACGTGTGTGTGTGTGTGTGTGTGTGTGTGCGCGCATCCAACTGTTTTTTGAGATTTTAGAGACTAGAGATTATGATTTCTTCTTTGTCGATAAAGATAACTTGAAGAGTTATCTGTACATTTCTTCACTAAATAGCTGTTGGATTATTAAATTGGTTTCTGGAAGAATGGATAAAATGAAACTATTTCTTCAGAATAGTGACTTCACTTGTGATAGACCAAAACAGGTAAAGTCCGGGGTCTGAGTTATTTGAAGACAGCCGAATAAGTGAAGAACCCTGAATCAAAATTTTATAGGATTTTAATATAGGCAGTTATGTCTATTGCATTAGATTGAAAATTCTCTGAGGTTAAGATTATCTTTGTCTTATTTACCTAACATTCTACCAGGTCCGGAGTTGGCACTTAGTATCTGTGGAATGAATGAATGGGAGTGAATGAAGAAAGCTCTTGACTCCTTTGAGAGTACAGCTGAAGAAAATGAAATTATAACTAAAGACATTTGGGACAGAAAGGAGTGTAGAGAAATAAACCAAGAAATCTATTTTAATTCTTAAATTATGTCTCCCACACTTCCTAGCACATTGTATTTAGTAGGTTTCAAAAAAGATATACAGTGCATATAGTGTGTGATCAATACCACACATTAAGGGCATTCTTTCTTCTTCTCTAGAGTTCAAAGAATGGCACATTCATCAATCATCTAGAGTGAATTATGTTTAGAGAGTTCTAATGGATCTCATTTGAGGTCTCTTTCTCTGACTTCTGGGCTCATGGCAGCAGAGAACCAGACCAGCATCTTTGAGTTCCTCCTCTGGGGCCTCTCAGAGCAACCAGAGCAGCGGCACATCCTCTTCCACTTGTTCCTGTGGATGTATGTGGTCACTGTGGCTGGGAACCTGCTCATCGTCCTGGCCATTGGCACTGACGCACGCCTTCACACGCCCATGTACTTCTTCCTCGCCAGCCTGTCCTGTGCAGACATCCTTTTCACCTCCACCACTGTGCCCAAGGCCCTGGTGAACATCCAGACCCAGAGCAAGTTAATTTCTTATGCAGGATGCCTGGCTCAGCTCTACTTCTTCTTGACTTTTGGGGACATGGACATCTTTCTCCTGGCCACAATGGCCTATGATCGCTATGTGGCCATCTGCCACCCTCTCCACTACACAATGGTCATGAGCTTCCGGTGCTGCATCCTCCTGGTTACTGCCTGCTGGACCCTTACGAATCTTGTTGCCATGACCCACACCTTCCTCATATTCCAACTTTCCTTTTGCTCTAAGAAGATTATTCCTGACTTCTTCTGTGATCTAGGACCCCTGATGAAGGTGTCTTGCTCTGACACTCGGGTCAATGAGTTTGTGCTCCTCCTCTTGGGGGGAGCAGTTATTTTAATCCCCTTTATGCTCATCCTGGTCTCTTACATTCGCATTGTTTCAGCTATCCTCAGGGTCCCCTCTGCCCAGGGAAGGTGCAAGGCCTTCTCTACCTGTGGGTCCCACCTTACTGTTGTTTCCCTGTTCTTTGGGACGGTGATCAGGGCTTATCTGTGCCCCTCATCCTCTTCCTCCAGCTCAGCAGAAGAGGATACAGCAGCTGCTGTCATGTACACAGTGGTCACCCCCCTGCTGAATCCCTTCATTTACAGCCTGCGGAACAAGGACATGAAGGATGCCCTGGGGAGACTTCTCAGAGGCAAAGTCTCCTTCTCACAGGGCCAGTGACTTCTGCAGAGAAACTTCACATGTCCTCCATCCCCTCCAGTGAGGAACTTCACAGAAATTTCTACCTCGAGTGTCTCATTTCTGAATCGCACATGTGCCTCATCACCACTCCCCTCTTTAAATCTCCACCACAAGTTTGATATTGTTGAGGAAAATCAAGGTTTCACATCATGTTTTAAAGCTAATCTATTGACAATTGCTTATTTACTCATTTATTTTACTTGTAAATTAACTTTTCACAAGAAGGAATGTCTTTTGCAATGTTCATAATTTTAAAATTCTGTGCAGCCTTTTATGCTAGTTTATCAAAACTTGATCAGTGAGGGCATGGAAAGTGGGTTAACGATCAAAATATTAGCAAGTAAGGTCAACACTGAGTGGCAGAGTTTATAACTTTAAGTGAATAAGTATGTTTTTTTCCTACAAAAATAGGCAATTATACAAATACTTATTGCCTCAAGGGTATGAATCAAAAATCTGTGCAACCATTAAAATAAAGCTGTCAACCATACATGAATGATCTATGTTATTTTCAGTAAACAGATTATGAACACTTTATAATGAGAAGATAAAATAAATAAATTTAAGGTAAATATTGTGGTAAGTAGTGAGGTTCCATTCTCTACCCTTCTTCCTTATCTGCTTATATCATGGCTGATTATGAAGGCTAATTTTTGCATTTGCAGTAAAGGAATCTCAAGTTCCCTTCTGTCGAAACTTATGGTCTCTAGCCTCGATCAAGACTGAATCATTTGGGATAATGGGGGCTTGTGATTTTTATTTCTACAGTGCAAAATACACAGTTCCATACTTACTGAGAGTGAATGCAAAATCATTGTCTAAAGTTGAGGCCATGGAACAAACTCATTACAGAGCTTCATGAAGAAAGAGTCCTGGACTGGTGCCCAGGAGTACCAGATCTTAACCTATGTGCCTCCACTTATTTTTTATGAGTCTAGTCTTCCTCTCTGTGAAATGGAACTATTGATATTCATTCTGCCTACCTAACAGATTTTGTGGGGAAAATGCCTATATTTTGGCTGTTATAAGAGGGAAACTCCAAATAATTGCAGCTTCAAAAAGCTAGATATTTATTTCTCTCTCATGTACAGGTTAAATAGTCCAGGTCTGATATGTTGGCTACACAATCATCCAAGACTCAAGCTACTTCTTTCTTGGTTTTCTGCCAACCTCAAAGAATGGTTCCACATCATGGTCCAAGACGGCTGTTAAAATTCGGCCAGTAAATTTTCATTTCAACCAATAGGAAGGGGGAAATCATCTATCAGAGGACACAAATTTTCCCACTAAGGGCAAAGTCTGGGAGAAGTGGCATGGATCTCTTTCATTTATATCCTATTGGCCAGAAGTTGGTCACTTGCCCTAACCCAGCTGCAATTGAGCCTGGGAAATGTATCCTTTATAGTTGATACCCACATGCTCAGCTAGTATTGTGTTAATATGGAAGAAGCAAAAACCATGTATTAGGGGAAAACCAGCCATCTCTGCTACAATGGGGTGCCATGATGGCAGTTAAAACCCTGCTAGCATGAAGAGCTGTTGAAAACAGGTGAGCTCATGGGCACTCGGTCACTCTCTGAATCCTCAAGGCTGTTGGAATACGAGCCAAGGAGATGTCTTCTTCCTAGTGATCATAGACGTTGCCCAGTAGAGTGGCAATAAATGTCATCAGTGGCTGATGATAATTGTGTGGTGCCTGAGATATTCTTCTTTGAGGATCATCTTGTCCCTGTCACCTCTACCAGGTGAGTACCTAGAGGGATAGAAGCTATAGCCTGACCTTTGGCTCTTCCAAATACCTATTACCAAACAGGGTAGCAATATCCCTCGGGAACATGAGTTCACATGTCAAATTAACCTGACACCTGAGATTACAACCAGAATTAAAATAAATGAACAACCCATATCACTTTAATCTAAATTATTGGAAAAGCCTTAGAATTTAAAATAAGACTGATGAATATTCTCAAGGATATTTGGGAAGATATTAAGAATATGAAGCATAAAAAGAACAAAGTGGAAACAGTTATGAAAACATAATAGTTGAAGTAAATAATTCAATAGATGAGATGAATAGCAGGATGGATACAGGTAAAGAATGAATTAGTGAACCAGAATATCAAATATTCTGTCCCCCTATCCCCACCCCAACAAGAGGCAGTCCTGACTGAAGCAGAAGAGGCAGAAATTCCTTCTGGAGAGGAAAAATGCCATGCTTGCTAGTTGTGGAGCTTCACAGCTGGCCAGCCAGGGGCCACCCTAAGGTATGCAGCCCTTCCTGGAGAAGTGTGGATCTGAGAGGGGGCCCGTTACCACTATAAGCATCCTTCAGACTCAGCACAACTGAGATGAGTGTCATACTATCTGGCTCTGCTGGCTATTAACTGCAATGGGGAATGTCCCCTGAAAAGCTATCGACATAAGCAGAATGAAGCATGCTCTTAAAGGGCCCACACACAAATTCACCCATCTCAGACAGCAACATAAAATGACCATAAAGAAAGGTGCACAGTCCTTTGGTTAAAAGAGACTCACCTGGTAGCCTCTGGGTGCATCTTCGTGAGAGGTGAAACCTCTCTGGAGACTGAGACATTGGTGGCAGCCGTTGTTGTGACCTAGTATAGGCATGTTGACACAGATGCTGACAGACACCATTGGAGTTATTCTTCTGGCCTGTTAGCCCAGGGGTCTGCCACACCCACTAGAGTGCAGATTTAATCTAGTTCAGCCATGCCAGGAAGCCCACCCTAGGGACTGGCCCCACCAAACAGCAAGCCCTCAGGCAACTATTAAGCCTGCATAGACTGGGTGCTTGGATCCTCTAGAGGCAGGTGAGTGGGTCCACTTCTGTGGGGCAGGGCCTGTGTGAGGACCAGGTGAACTTTGGGGGGTGTTTGTGGAGAGGTGGGGGCCTCTGCAGTGGGGCAACAGGGTATGCTCCAGGGGATTTGGAAGTGTGCACAGGCCAGGACTATGTTGACTGGTGTGTGTGGACCTATGGTGGGTGGGACTTATCAGTGGCAGAAGACCTGTGCTTTAAACAGTCACAAAGGGGATCAGCCCCAACTTCCAAAGCCTGAAACAATTGAGTGCTCCCATGCCTGGGGCCAGCCCCAATCACCTGCAATCCTAAGAGAGCTGACAACAACCTTGCAGGCATGAGGCCTACAGCAACTGTAAGCCCCTGAGCCTAGCAACCAGCTACACTGGGTGCCTACTCATTTAACAGGAAAACCGCAATAGGATCATGCTATTAGACCTTGAAGCCAAGGGTGCTTGGGCTCTTCAAACCTGATGTACAAACAAGTGGCCAGGGAGGGACATCTGGACTCCCTGGGTACCTGCAGTGAAAGCAACCCTGCTGCAGCAGAAGGACACAAGTAGCCCACACAGGGGTCACTCCTGGAACATTTGGACTGATGACAAGAGGGAAACACACTGTTGGGCTTCAAAAGGCGTCTCTAACATAAGGCCACTTCTCCAAGATCAGGAGACGTAGCTGACTCACCTGATACATAGATACAAAGACAGAGAAAAAAGGCACAATGAGCAGGCAAAGGAACATGTTCCAAGCAAGGGAACAGGACAAACCCCCCCCCCAAAAAGAACTAAATGAAACAGGAATAAGAAACCTACCTGACAAAGAGTTCAAACAAAAACTCATAAGGATGCTCACAGATATTGGGAGAAGACTGGATGAACACAGTGAGAATGTCAACAAAGAATTAGAAAATATAATAAAGAATCAATCAGAAATGAAGAATACAATAATGAAAATGAAAAATTCATTAGAAAGATTCAATAGCAGAGTAGATGATGCAGAGAACAGACCAGAGAGCTGGATGAAAGACTGGAGGAAATCATCCAAGCTGAACAGATAAAAGAAAAAAGAACTTAAAAGAATGAGAACAGTCTAAGGGAATGCTAGGACAATATCAAGTGCATCAACATTTGTATATAGGTGTCCCAGAAGGAGAAGAAAGAGACTAAGGGGCAGAGAATCTATTTGAAAAAATAGGAGCTGAAAACTTTCCTAACCTAAGGAAGGAAACAGACATCCAAGAACAGGAAGCACAGAGAGCACCAAACAAGAAAAACCCAAAGAAGTCCACACCAAGACACATTATAATTAAAATGTTCAAAATTAAAATAAAGAGAGAATCCTAAAAGCTGCAAGAGACATACAAAGGAAAGTCCATAAGGCTATTGAGGGACTTCTCAGATGAATCCCAACAGGCTAGAAAAGAGTGGCATGACTTATTTAAAGTGCTGAAAGGAAAAAAGCTACAGCCAAGAATACTCTATCCAGCAAGGTTATCATTCAGAATGGAAGCAGAGATAAAGAGTTTCCCAGACAAGCAAAAATTAAAGGAGTTTATCACCAGGAAACCAATTCTACAAGAAATGCTGAAGGGACTTATTTAAGTGGGAAAGAGAAGACAACAAATAGGGATAATAAAATTATGAAAAAAAACCCAGGCAATAAAATCACTAGTAAAGGCAAAAATACAGTAAAGGTAGCAGATAAACCATCTATGAAGATAATATGAAGATTAAAAGAGGAAAGTACTAAAATTACCTATTTCAATGATAAGAGAATAATGGACAGACACACACAAAACAAGAGATTAGATATGATTTCAAAAACATAAAATGTGTGAGGAGAGGAGTAAAAGAATAGAACTTTTAGAAAAGGTCAAACTAAAGAGACTATCAACTCAATATAGACTGCTATATATGTAGAATATTATATATGAAACTCATGGTAATCACAAACCAGAAACCTCTAATAAATAAACAAATAAGTAAGAGGAAAGAAATGAAACATATTGCTAAATAAAGCCAACAAACCCCAAGGGAAGAGAACAAGAGAAGAAGAAATGGACAAAGAACTACTAAAACACTCAGAAAAAAAGTGACAAAGTGGCAATAAGTAGCTACTTTAAATGTCAATGAACTAAATGCTCCAATCAAAAGGCATAGGGTGGCCAAAAGGATTTTTTAAAAGACCCATATATATGCTGCATACTAGAGGCACATTTCAGACCTAAAGACACTCACAAACTGAAAGTGAAGGGATGGAAAAAGATATTCCGTGCAAATGTCAAAGAAAAGAAAGCTGGGGTAGCAATACTTATATCAGACAAAATAGACTTTAAAACAAAAATTGTAACAAGAGACAAAGAAAGGAATTACATAATGATAAAGGGAACAATCCAACAAAAGGATATAATACTTGTAAATATCTATGCACTTAACAGTTGAGCACCTAAATATATAAAGCAATTATTAACAGACATAAAAGGAGAAATAGCAACACAATAATAGTAGGGGAATTTAACACTCCTTTTACACCAATAGATAGATCATCCAAGCAGAACAACAACAAGGAAACATTGGCCTTAAACGACACATTAGATCAGATGGACTTAGTAAATATATATAGAACATTCCATCCAAAAACCACAGAACACACATTCTTTTCAAATGCACATGGAACATTCTCCAGGATTGATCATATATTAGGCCACAAAACAAGTCTCAATAAATTTAAGGAGATCAAAATAATACCAAGCATCTTTTCTGACCACAAAGAATGAAACCAGAAATCAACTACAGCAAGAAAATCAGAAAAGCCACAAAAATGTGGAGATTAAACAAAGTTCCACTTGAACAACGAATGAGTCAATGAAGAAATAAAAGGAGAAATCAAAAAGTACCTAGAGACAAGTGAAAATGAAAATATGAATGCCAAAATCTATGAGATACAGCTAAAGCAGTTCTAAGAGGGAAGTTTATAGCACTTCAGCTCTACTTCAACAAACAAGAAAAATCCCAAATAAAAATCTAACAGTGCATATAAACGAATTGGAGAAAGAATAATAAACAAAGCCCCAAATCAGTAGAAAGAGGGAAATAATAAATGTCAGAGATAAAGGAAATAGAGACTAAAAAAAAATAGAAAAAATCAATGAAACCAAGAGCTGGCTCATTGAAAAGATAAACAAAATTGACAAACCTTTAGCTAGACTCACCAAGAGAAAAAGAGAGAAGGCTCACATAAATAAAATCAGAATTGAAACAGGAGAAATTACAATAGACATCTCAGAAATACAAAAGATTATAAGAGAATACTATGAAAAGCTACACTCCAACAAACTGGGTAATCTAGAAGAAACAGATAAATTCTTAGAAACATACAACCTTCCCAAACTGAATCAAAAATAAGCAGAGAATTTGAATAGACCAATCACCAGATCAAATCAGTAATCAAAAACTTCACAAAAATACAAGTCCGGGACCAGATGGCTTCCCTGATGAATTCTACTAAACATTCAAAGAAGACTTAATACCTATCCTTCACAAACTCTTCCAAAAATTTAAGAGGAGGGGAAGCTTCCTAACTCATTCTACAAAGCCAAACTTACCCTGATACTAAAACCAGACAAGGACAACACAAAAAAAGATTATTACAGGCAAATATCACTGATGAACATCAATATAAAAATCCTCAACAAAATACTAGCAAATCAAATACAACAATACATTAAAAAGAAAATACACCATGATCAAATGGGATTTATTCCAGGGATGCAGGGATGATTCAATATCTACAAACCAATCAACATGATACACCACATTAACCAAATGAAGGATAAAAATCACATGATCATCTCAATAGATGCAGAGAAAGCATTTGACAAGATACAGTATCCATTTATGATAAGGAAAAAACCCTCTAAATGAAATGGCTATAGAGGAAAATACTTCAATATGATAAAGGCCACATATGACAAACCCACAGCTAATATCATTCTCAATGGAGAAAAACTGAAAGCTATCCCTCTAAGAACAGCAATCAGAGAAGGATGTCCACTTTCGCCACTCTTATTTAACCCAGTATTGGAAGCCCTAGCCAGAGCAATCAGGCAAGAAAAAGAAATAAAAGGGATCCACATTGGAAAAGAGGTGAAACTGTCACTCTGCAGACGACATGATTTTATATCTAGAAAACCCTAAACAATACACTAAAAAATTTTTAGAAATAATAAGTGAATAGAGTCAAGTTGTAGGATACAAAATCAACATACAAAAATCAGTTGTGTTTCTACACACTAACAACGAAGTAGCAGAAAGAGAAAGTAAGAATGCAATCTTATTTACAATTGCAACAAAAATAATAAAATACCTAGGAATAAACTTAACACAAGAGCTGAAAGATGTGTACACTGAAAACTATAAAACATTGTTGAAAGATATTGAAGAAGACACAAAGAAATGGAAAGATATTCTGTGCTCTTGGATTGGAAGAATTAACATAGATAAAATGTCCATACTTCCTAAAGCAATCTATAGATCCAACGCAATCCATATCAAAGTTCCAACAACATTTTTCACAGAAATAGAACAAAGAGTCCTAAAATTTATATGGAACAAGGAAAGACCCTGAATAACCAAAGGATTCCTGAGAAAAAAGAACAAAGCTGGAGGTATCACACTCCCTGATTTGAAAATATACTACAAAGCCACAGTAACTAAAACAGCATGGTACTGGCACAAAAACAGACACACAGATCAATGGAACAGAATCAAGAGCCAAGAAATAAAACCACACATATATGGACAGCTAATTTTTACCAAGAGAGCCAAGAACATACAATGAAGAAAGGAGAGTCTCTTCAATAAATGGTGTTGGGAAAACTGGACAGCCACATGCAAAAGAATGAAAGAGACTGCTATCTTACACCATGTACAAAAATCAACTCCAAATGGATTAAAGATTTGAATGCAAGACTTGAAACCATGAAACTTCTAGAAGAAAACATAGGCAGTACACAGTTTGACATTGGTCTTAGCAGTATTTTTTCAAATAACATGTCTGACCAGGCAAGGGAAACATAAAAAACAAACAAATGGGACTACATCAAACTAAAAAGCTTCTGCACAGCAATGGAAATCATCAACATAACAACAAGACAACCTAACAATTGGGAGAAGATATTTGCAAACCATATATCAGATAATGGGTTAATATCCAAAATATACAAAGAACACATACGTCTCAACAACAGAAAAACCTACAACCCAATTAAAAAACGGGCAAAAGATCTGAACAGAGATTTCTCCAAAGAAAATATACAGATGGCCAACAGGTACATGAAAACATGTTCAGCATCATTAAATATAAGGCAAATGCAGATCAAAACTACAATGAGATATCGCCTCACTCCTGTCAGAATGGCTATAATTAACAAGACAGGAAACAGTAAGTGTTGGAGAGGATGTGGAGCGAAGGGACCCTTGTATTCTGCTGGTGGGAGTTCAAACTGGTGCAGCCACTATGGAAAACAGTATAGAGTTTCCTCAGAAAATTAAGACTAGATCTACCATATGATCCAGCTAGTCCACTGCTGGGTATTTATCCAAAGAACTTGAAAACAGAAATGCATAAAGATACATGCACCCCTATGTTCATTGCAGCATTATTCACAATAGCCAAGACATGGAAGCAACCTAGATGCCCATCAAGGGACGAATGGATAAAGAAGAATGGATATGTACACAATGGAATACTACTCAGCCATAAGAAATGATGAAATTTTGCCATTTGTGACAACATGGATGGACCTTGAGGGTATCATGCTAAGTGAAATAAGTCAGAGGCAGAAAGTCAAATATTGTTTGATCTCACTCCTAAGTAGAAGATAAAAACAATGACAAACAAACACATAGCTAGAGAGACTGGATTAGTGGTTACGAGAGGGAAAAGGGGGAGGGAGGAGGGTGAAACAGGTAATTAAGCACATGTGTGTGGTGATGGACTGTAATTAGTCTTTGGATGGTGAACATGATGTAATCTACACAGAATTTGAAATATATTATGATATACACCTGAAAGTTATATAATGTTATAATCCAATGTTATTGCAATCAAATAAAAAGTGCCAACATCTAGAAAATAGGAGTCCTATAAAAGGACAGAGAAAGTAGAGGGAAGGAAATAGTTCAAGAAGTAACGGCCATAGATTTTCCAGAAATATAGTTCATGAACAAGTTCAGAATGAAAGAGTCCATGAAGTTCCAAACAAAAGGAATAAGAAAAAAATCTCTAAATACATTATAGTGGAATTTAAGGACCCCACAGAAAAAGAGAAAATTTTAAAAGTTTCCAGAGAGAAAGAGAAGATCACATACAATCAAGCAATAAAGACTAAAATCAGATTTCTCCACAACATACTAGATGTAAGAAGACAATTGAATAATATTTATAGGGTATTAAAGAAAATAGCTTTAAATATAAAAATTAATGTCCAGCCAAATAGTCACTTAAATTTGAGGGCATAATGAAATTATTTTCAATTATGCAAGCTCTAAAAAGTTCTCCAGGTAAGATCTCCATTAAAAAGAATCTTGAAAAAAGTACTCAAATGAGAAGGAAAACATATCCAGGAAGATGATGCAAGAGTTATGAGAAACAGGGTGGGAAAATAATGAAGCAGAGCTTCTTCCTGAAAAAAAAAGTCTGAAATGAAGTTCTAAAATGCTAGATAGTGTCAATGCTAAAAGTGGATGAGAGCAAGGGAATATAAAACACGAGAGCTTGTTAAAGAACTTGTCTTGCTTGGGGGAAAACATACATATGCTTAAGAAATCCATGGGGATAAGTTAAAATGCATGTGTTTTAAGTTAATGGAAAGTATCTCAGCCTGCAAAATAGCATGTGTAACTTTCAAATGGGCCTGAAGAAAGAAGACCTATTAAGTGGGAAGCAGTAAATGAGGAAAAAAATTTGAAGAAAATATAACAAATGCCAATTAGAGTTTATTATACCTATTATATCAGCACCTAAGCAAGAACACCCATCCTTTTAAGCAAAAATAAAATGTCAGCATGTACTATGCCACAAAGGAATTCTCACTAAATTCTAAAGAAGAATAATGTTTTTGTTCTCCACTGATAAAC
Source organism: Equus asinus (assembly GCF_041296235.1). NCBI lineage: Eukaryota > Metazoa > Chordata > Mammalia > Perissodactyla > Equidae > Equus > Equus asinus. The sequence goes on from NC_091802.1 coordinate 15,645,272, forward strand.
TTTTTGAACCATAATGCATGGTACAAATATGTTCTCTAACAATATGCATTGATTAGAAATTAATAGTAAAAGGATAGCTTTAAAATTGCCAAATATCTGGAAATTTAAGAGGGTATTACTAAATATGAAGTAAGGTGTACTAAATAAACCTTGGGCTCAAAAGGAAACGTGAGCAAAATTATAAGATACTTAGACCTAAAAAACAATAAAGAAAAACTACAAATCAAAAGCAGTAATAAAAGAGAGTTTTAGTTTTAAATACACTTATCAGGAAAGAACTAGAGCTGAAAACAAAAATCTAAGTATCCAAATTAATAAATTGAAGACAGAGCAACAGAGTAATCTTAAAGAAACAAGTCAAGGGAATAAGGTAATGGCAGAAATCAGTCAAAGAATTGCAAAACAGCATTCAACAAACTGAAACACTGGTTCTCTGAAAAGACTGATAAAATAAACAGATATCTAGCCAGACTGATCAAGAATACTGTCACATAATTCCAACAAGTTAGATGAAATGGGCTAATTCCTTGAAAGAAAAAAACTACAAAACCTTACTCAAAAGAAAGATATAATCTGAATAGTTCTATTAAAGACATTGAATTTGCAGTTAAACCATCCAATGAAGAACATCCTTGACCAGACGTTTTTGTTGGAGAATTAAACAAAATATTTAAGTAATAAATAACACCGGTTCTATTCAATGTCTTCTGGAAATACAAGAGGAGAGAACATTTCACAGCTCAATTTATGAGGCTAGAATTACCTTGAAATCAAACCTGACAAAGATATTTGAAGAAAAGACTCCTGAAATCCAATATCCCTTATGGTCAAGGACACAAAAATCCTCAGAAAGATACTATCAAATAGAATTTAGCAAATTTAGAATTTGTATAAAAACAATAATACATCATGACTAAGTAGAGGTTATCCTGAGGCTGTATGGAACATTCAACATTAAAAAGTCAATAACTTAGTTCACCGTATTATCAGATTCAAGAAGAAAAAACTCCATATAATTCTCTCAACAGATGCAGAAAAAGCCTCCAACAAAATTCATCATTCATTCACAATAATAGTTCTGGGAATAGGAGGGAACTTCTTGAACTTGATGAAGGGCATCTAAAAAAGGGCATCTATAAAAACAATTAATACCGTACTTCGTGGTAAAAGACCAAATGTTTTACCCCAAGGATAAGGAACAAGGAAAGGATGTCATCTCTCATCATTTCTGTCCAACATACTGGAAATCCTAGGCAGTGCAATAAGGGAAGAAAAAGAAATAAAAGGCATATAAATGGAAAGGAAAAATAAAATACTCTCTATTGGCAGGTAATGTGATTTTTCTATGTAGAAAATCCCAAAGGAAACTATAAACAGTAGATCTTGAGACAATGATTAAAATGCTGACATTTTATTTAGTAGGTGCAAACCTTATTTAGGATGGTGAGGAAAAATGGAAGCAAGACAAGGCAGAATGTGAAGCAATGCAATGTGTGATACATTAATGTACTGGCTGTTGCTTCACAAAACAAGCTGCAAAGAGAAATAGTAAGTCATTCAACTTATTTGTGACCTTAGCACACAGGATTTGCTTCAGAAGATTTGCAAGGAGAAACTGTACCTCAGATTAATCCATAAAAGGGAGAAAGGAGACGGAATTTTTCTGTCCAGCTCCTTGTCTTCTATTTCCCATTGAAAGTTCACCCCACATGATGCTGTCTCCCTCAAACTTCAGATCATGTCATCTGGTCCCTCAGCAGCTGCTGAAAAAGTCAGATCCTGTGTCCCATGTGTGACATTTCATCCAGATCTTTAAGTTGAAGTCAACACAAAATAGTTTGGCTCAGTGCATATATATCTGCCTACAGCTGATGCCGATGTGGACTTCAACTGGGATTCCAGACACATTAAAGAATTTGACAAAGATGGTGGTGGAGAACATCCACACTTTTATTTCCTTGAGTCTAGTAGCACTCCTCTGATGGGGGTGATGCAGTCAGTGGTAGTGACATGGTCCAGGATGCAAGTGATGTCTTCACAAAGGAGACATTCAAGAGAACCTGAAGACGTTTGTGTCTAATACAATCCATGCCTATGTCACTCAGGTCCATTCGTAGCTTCCTGTTTTATTCAGCTCCCATTCTTAATATGGGACCTCCATTTGTTGCTGTTGTTAAAATGCATCCAGCCTCACTTATTCCCAAATAGGATAGGTATATATCCCATAATTTAGAATTCCCTTCAAAGTGGTGGCCAGTCATAAGCTGGAAAGTTTTATGCAAAAGGGTAGTGAAACAAGATACAGTCCCCATTACTGTAGGTTATTCCAAGCTTGTAACTAAAGTTCATCATCTCTACTCTCCACTACTCATTCCAGATTGCCCTCACCTTGGCTATCACTTTGGCAGGCCTGTGTTGATGCCTGGTAGAGAGACTGAGACCTTCATGTCTGAAGGGTTTGAGTTCTTAGTTACTCTGCTTTTTTTGTGTTGTAGTGACTGAAATTGCTCATTAACATTTATTACTGTTCATGAAAGCACTAAGAGATAACCAAGTGAGTGCCCTAGGTTTAAGACATATAATTTCCTGTCCCCACTGTGTAGTAGAACCATAAGTCTTCAATCAATGTCAATTATCCTATTTAGAAAAGTGATGCCCATCTTTTCCTATTGGTCTACTGCATGAAGAACACAAAATGTCAGGAGGTAATCACTGCTTTTATTTTAGTGGATTCTTTAAAGGGAGTAAGGTTTCTATGCTTCACTTGAACTCGGAAGAACAAAGGACTAGTACGTAGAATGTGTAAAGATCTCTCAAAACTCAACAGCAAAAATAAAACAAAAAAATCAGGAAACGGGCAAAAGATATGAACAGAAATTTCAAACCAAAGAGGATATACAGATGACAAATGAGCACATGAAAAGATATTCAACGTCATAAGCCATTAAAAGGCTAAGTGAGCCACAGTGAGATATCACTATACATTTGTCAGAATAGCTAAAATAAAGAATAGTGACAACACTAAATGTTGGTGAGGATGTGGAGAAAGTGGATCACTCATACATTGCTGGTAGGAATATAAAATGTTACAGCCACTCTGAAAAGCAATTTGGCAGTTTCTTATAAAACTAAACATGCAATCACTACACAACCTAGCAGTTGTACTCCTGGGCATGTATCCCTGAGAAATGAAAACTTGGATTTACTCAAAAACCTGTGTACAAATGTCCATAGAAGCTTTGTCTTAAAACCAGCAAACTATATCTTAAAACCAACAAGGGATTAATATCTAGAATTTGTAAGAAACTTCTACCAAAGAAAGATAGGGAGAAAATCCAGAAGGAAGATGGATAAAGTATATGAAAACGGAATTTCGTAAAGAGAAACTCAAACTGTTAACAAGATATGAAGAGATATTAAACCTCACTTGTAATCAGAGAGGTAATGTGATGCTCTTTCTACCAATCAGAATGCCAAACTAGAGAGTCTGATGATACCAAGTGTTGGTGAGGATACGGGAAAAACGGAAACATCATCTGTTGTGATGGGAGTATAAACTAGTAGAGGCAACATATGGATGGATGGAGATATATATATATACATAATTTTGCTAAGTACTGATAGATTACTCTCCTGACTGCCTATACTAGGAGATACACACACACACGCATGCACACACGCATACATCCATGCATCTATCTATCTATATATATATCCTCTATCTATCCATCATATTTATATCTCCTATTACCTAGCAATCCAATTCCTGGGGATATACTCCAGAGAACATGTCTTAAGGTCCATAGAGAGACATACACAAGGCTGTTCATCACAGTGTTGTTTGTAGCAGTCTGGCATTAGGTGGCCATCACTAGGGGAAATGAATAAATAAAATCTGGTGGATACATACAATGGACTATAAGGTAAAAGAAGTATCACTCTAGGCATACATACAGCCACATGAATCTTGTGAATTTTTAAAAATGTGACTATTACAAAAACACAGACTAGTATATAGAATAAAAAATAATCACTTGTGTATCTACCACTCAGTTTTAGTAAAATTTAAAATGCTACCATTGTATGTGTGTGTGTATTTACATAAAACACTAGAGTTACAGTTGAGAGATATTTTGACTCCTAATTCCATCCCAATTTCTCCTTCTCTAAAGGTAACAACTATCATCAACTTTGTGTTTGTCATTCTTATGTATATTTTTATAATTTTACACAAAAATTGCCCACCCACAAAAATATTTAGCATTATTTTGCATATTTTAAAATTTTATTTCAATGGTATCATCTTTGTTTTTGTCATTATTATGTAAATTTTTATAATTTTACTTAAAAGTTGTGCATCTACAAAATATTTAGCATTGTTTTGCATATTTTAGAAGTTTATTTCAATGGTATCATCCAGTATGTATTCTGAAACTTGCTTTTTTCACTCAAAGTGTGTTCTTGAGATTTGTCCATGTTCATACACACACTCAAGTTAATTATTTTTACTGCTATAATAGATATGCCCTACAATTCATTTATCTAGTCTCCTGATGAAAGACACTTACTTAGGTCATTTCTAGTTTTTCACCATTATAAATAATGCTGAAATGAACTTTCTTATACATTTCTCTTGGTCACATGAGGGAAGGTTCTCTAGAGAATATTGCTAAGAATGAATTGCTGGGAGGAAGGCCATGTAGACCTCAAATTTTACTAGTAGATGCTATCAGTGCCTCTCACTGGCTGGTTCACTCATCCCCACCCTCTAGCTGCTGTGAATTTGGCTGCTAATGGCTTATAACTTCCCTTTATCTGGCTGGAGAGGTTAAGCTCTCCGCTTCCACTGCCCTAGGAGGTAGGAGGCCAGCCAATGGCCAAGGACTGATTGACACTGGGTAGACAAGGTTGGCTCCTTACCCTAGATGGGACTAATTCAATGGGTGCAATTCATATTCCAGAGCTCAAGACCAGTACTGGGTCCCTCCTTACCTCCATCTTCTCCTGAGGGCACTCCTTCAATAAACCACATTGGCAATTCCCGCTAGTCACTCTGCTTCTGGGAACCTGACCCAAGATGAGTAATATTGCCAGTCTCTCCAAAATAGTTGTACCAATTTATGCAGTTAAGCCAAGACTTGAAGGCTGAGATGGAGAAAGCCATTACAAGAGTTGAGGGCAGAGCTTCCACACAGGGGAAAAGCAAAGGCAAAAGCCATGAGATGAAAGAGTTCTATGAATTCAAAGCACTGGAAGAAAGCCAATGTAGCTGAAGTTTGGGGAACAAATAAAGAGAATGATATTGGTTGAGGTTGTCAATACATGTAGGATGGAGACCAGGTAGGACCCTGTAGGCTGTTTTTCATTTTTTTCTAGTTGTAATAGGAAGTTCTTGAAATGTCTTAAGCAAGGAAGTGATAGGGTTCAATTTAGGTTTAAAGAAAATTACTCTGGTGTGTGTAGAGAATGAATTGGTAAGAAATAAGAGAAGCGGGGAGCTGGGTATCCAGACAACGAGGAGAATAAAAATCGTAGTGTTAATGCAAAAAGTAAGAAACATAATGGGATCTATAGCACAATACCATTTATGTATATAAGACACGCAGACATACAAAGACAGGTATTCTTCAAGGACATATGCATACACTGAAGTAGCTGCCTATGTCTGGGGAGAGAAAGGGAATGGAGATTGAAACTAATAAAAGACAATAAAACCAGACTTGTAGGGAGTGGTGGTGATAATGTGTCATGAACTGAGGTATAGGATTTACTCAACTCTGTGCCCAAGAAAACAAAATCAAAACAACAGCAACCATCTACCACCCTATCCATTATTTTCAGTCTCCTCATGGAGACCGTTGTCTGGGATGGGGAAAAAGCAGAGATGGGACCCCACTTTGCTTCAGAAAGTAACGATAACTGTCTGCTCTGAGGGCCTCCAGGACCAGGTTCCAAACTTTTACTCAGTAAGTGGGCCTGGGTTGCAGAGACTTTCCCTAATGATTAATTCAGCATCTGAGTCAAGGAACCTGAGGCTGGAGGAAGTAGAACCTCCCTGGAGCCTCATTAGTGAGGAAACAGATGGGAGCACTGAGGCCATCGGATGACTGATTCTGGTGGGATGCTCCTGACACAGCACCTCAGCCTAATTCCCCGTTTCCATTGGGGACTCCGTGGAGCCAGGTCCTGTCTCTGGGCTCCGAGAATGAAGGCTGAGGATCCTGTTATTTCCCCTTTGAACAAGTTTATGTCCTGGTCCCAGTAGACCTGGAAACTGAGCTTCTACTATATCTGATATAGCTCTGTGCCCTTGGTGCCCAGGGCTGGTTAGACACCCATTAGTTTTCACTAAATATCTGCGGATTAGAATCAATTGCTTGAATGTTTGATTGAGGGCAAGAGCCTTGAGATTTTCCTTAACATTTTCCTTTAAATGCTCTTGGAAGCACATGGCATACCCCACAAATATATTGTCAACTAATGTAAAGAGTTTGTTAAGGTAGCTCCTTTGTTTCTGTGTGTAGCCTTGAGAGACTTAACGTCATGGTGGCCAGAAAGTATGTTTCAGGAGGAGTGTATATCAGCTTTATCCAATGACTTGCTGCTCTAAGGGGCTCCAGGGCCACCTTCTCGGACACTGTTCAAGAAACTCTGAAGACCCAAATTTACTTACTGAGCAAGCTTCCTTGGATGGTAGTAGATTTTTTAGTGATTAGCATCTGAGCCGAGGAGCATGGGGGAAGCCGAACCCTGCTGGAGCGTTAACCACATAATCTCCCAATAGGGAAACACTACTAATGTCATCTAAGCCCCAAGTCTTGGGCTGAGCCCTGAGGATATTGAGAGCAATGAGTGATTCTCACCCCGGAAAAGCCCCAGATCTCCGTTCAGTGAGAAACAGACATAGGTAAAAATCAGCTCTAATCCCATCACCCAGAGACAATTGCAGGCACGTATTGGTAGACTTACTTCTAATACTTTTCTGTGCATGTAGAAATAGTTTCCTTCTTGTTGCATTATCTCGTAAGAAATTTCCCGTGCCCATACACGTACAGTGTAATATTTCACCTGTTATAGGTACCATCATATTCTTAAGCATTTCCTAATTGACAGACATTTAGGCTCTCCTAATTAAAAATAAATTATAAATAATGCTGTGATGGATATATTTGTTTATAAAGCTGATTCCATTTTGAGTGATTTATTAGGACACACATCCCTAGGACTGGAATTATAGGGTCAAATTACACGAAGAGTAAGATTTTTTAATATTGTATTTTTTAAATAACAAAATACCAGATTTTAATGGTTTGATAATATTGGAGAGGGGGAATTTTTCCCCTTTACTGCTCTTGAGTTCTTGTGACTGGACCAATAATAAAATTGACGCAAGGCAGATTAACAAGAGAAAAATCAGTTTAATTTCATGGACCTGAGAGATCACGAAAATGATGCTCAGAGAAATGATGAAAGCAGGCATGTTTTATATCTTTTTATGCAAAGAAACAATAAATGTGTGAGGATTTGACAGGATAAAGAAACTTAGATTTGGGTACTTAATTAGTAAAGAGTTTAAAGAATTGTAAGCAGAATTTGGGCTTGGGGTAGTACATTAATAAAAAGTAACAAAGTTTGTTTACACAGGCTTCCCAGCGCTGAGCTCCCTGACTCTGGTGATAAGGATGTCTCTCTACCTCCTGGTACAGGGAGGTCACCTGTCACATGAGAGATTTATTTCCTGCTTTCAGAGGTAGAGAGAGGATTAAAGTGCCCTTTTTGCACCAGTTGTTTCTCAGGCAATTTTTGTTCAAAATATTCAATATGCCATTATGACATATTTTGTGGTGGCCTGTCCTGGGCCCCAACAATAAATACACTTGCAAGTTTTTTCTGCTAATATACAAACACACGTACAGGTACATCTCATTTTATTGTACTTCACAGACACTGCATTTTTCACAAGGCCCTCCACCAGCAAAAAGATTATGACTTGCTAAAGGTTCAGATGATGGTTAGCGCTGTTTAGCAATAAAGTACTTTTTAATTACGGGATGTACATTCTTGTTTTAGACATAATGCTATTGCACACAACAGACTACCATATAGTGTAAACATAACTTTTATATGCACTAGGAAACCAAAAACTTCACGTGCTTGGTCTATTACAATATTTGCTTCATTGAGGCGGTCTGCAACCAAACCTGCAAAATCTCCGAGGAACACCTGCTTACGTACTTTAAAAAACAGGATCACACAAACTTGTGTTTTTATTTAAAATTTCATCATGGAAAAGTATTTTATATCTGCCTTTAGATTACTTTGCTCTTTTTTTACAACTGAATGGTATTTCACTGTATGTATGTACCATAATTTATTTTACTCAATTGTCTATTGATAGATGTTTGGGTCATTCCAAATTTTTATGATTACAATGTTGTCATAAATTCACTAGTACTTATATCTTTTCATTCTTTTCTCTGTTGCTTGAATTCCTATAAAATAAGTTCAAAAAGTGGAATCATCCCAGAAAGAATGAACATTTTACTTTTTATAGATGCTCTAAATTGAACTTTCATAAACTTGTCCCAATAAAAATTTTACTAAAATTTTCGAGTGCCTATTTTTCACAGTCTTTCTAGTACTCAATCTTTTTCTATTGCTCATCTTTAAGTGAAATTATTTTTCCTGCACTTTTAGAAGGAAGATGCATTTCAGGATAGTTTCCCTAACTTGGCAGTTTAAGAGCCCATTACTCCGTTGTTTTGGTGAAGTGTTAAAAAATGTTGTCACATTTTCTGAGATCTCATGGCTCAGTTTCCCTTCCTCAATTTTACCCGGACAGTGTCTTTCCTTCATCTCCTTTTTTCATGTGCTACTCGATTTTGATTCTGTTATCAGCAGTTTCCCTTCTTCCAGATGTATACTGTCATCCAAGACCTCTTACATATTTAAATACTCTCTTGCCATCTCCTCTGCTCACCTCTCAGGGTCCCAGTTATGCACCCTCCCCTAGTTTCCCAAGTCAGAAATGGGAGATCATCCTTTCTTGTGTCTCTAGGATCCAGTCCACCACTGAAGCTGCATGATTTTACCTCCAAGTGTATCTAGTTAATCTCTTTCCTGGCTCTCCTGCTCTCATTCTAGTTCAGGCCGCCCTCCCCACTTGCCTGGGCCACTGCTCTCTCTGGTTTTGTTCCTGTCTGTCTCCAACCCCTTTGATTCATGGCAACCAGAGTGATCCATACAACCTAAATTGAAACATCCCACTCCACCCGCTTAAAATACTTCAATGACTTCTCATTGTCATTAGAATAAAAAGCAGAATCTTCCCCTGCTTACCTCCAGACTCAACTTGTGTCGCTCACAGCCTTGCTTGCAAAACACCAGCACTGACTTTCTTTCAGTCCTTGTGATGTGGATTAAGGCTGCCCCAGCTAGAGAAGCCCCAGGTGACCTGGCCTACATGCCAAACTATATGACCCAGTGGACTTTTTTTATGGTATGAATTAGGACTGCCCCAGGGAGAGAAGCCCAGGGCATCCTCACCTGCATGCCGATCTATATGGCCAGATTCGTATCTAAAGTTATATGACCGCACAATAACCAGACCCCATCTGCACTGAAATCATTTAATGACTTTTTACATCATCTTTTCTTTTTTCCAGTAAAAACAAGTCACGTACCCATGCCTTATAAAATTAGCCCTAACCCTCAACTCAGGGCAGCAGAAGCTCTGACTGCCCATGGGTCCTGTCCCCATGCTATTCCACACTATTCTCTAAATAAAAGAGCACTACTGCCAGATCTTGAGAGTCTAAGAAGTCTTTCTTTCGACTCCTCGGCTCACCGACCCCACATCACTTGAATATACACTTTTGTGCCTTTGCAGATGCTGTTCCATCTCTCTGGAAAGCTCTTTTCCCAACCTTCTGAGTAGCTGACACCTCTCAGCCATCTGGTCTCAGCTTAAATATCTCTCAGAGACTTTTCCTGCCCAACCAATCCGAGAAATTGCCTGCTCTTCCCTCCATTATCCTCTATTTCAGATTACTGTTTCCCGGGGGCACTCATCAGTTTGTGATTATTTTTTTCCTTGTCTGTTTGCTTTTAGACCTCTCCCTTACTGGTCTGCAAGCTCTGTGAGGGGAGGCCATCATGTCCATCTTGTTCATGGTGGTGTCCTCAGCACCTTGTGTGATAAGAAAACAGCCATTCTGAGGTGCTGTCTTCATATTTTATGCTATGACAACTCTGATCACACCCTAAGTCTGGACATTTAGATGAGGACCCAAGGTTAGAGTTCCCACCACATGTTCCCACCTTGCTTTTCCCAGGGCACATTTCAAGATGACTACTCAAGGTTAAGCCTCCCGAATTTAGTGCCTGCTACCCCAACCACCTACAAGTTATAGGTGCTTGCTGCACCACTCACTCCTGCTGCTCGCTTCTGGCCTGGGATGGAGGACTGCCCTTCCCCTGCCTCATTTGCACTGCTTTGGGACTTGTAAGTAATAAACCTGTGACTTTACTTTCTTTGTGTGGGTGTATTGAAACTATCTTCAATCAAACAACCCTGGGATTTCTATTACCCCCAAAGTGGGAGCATGGCTGCTGGGGATGCCCCCTGCCGACCCTGTGTGGGTGGCTTTGTGCTACCTCATTCAGTCGGTCACAATCTGCATATTCTTATCATACTAGCTCTAGGCTTTCCAATACACTTAGCCCAATGCCTGCCATCAGTAAATAAGAAAAGAAGGAAGAAAGGTAGGAAGGTGGACCCCCAGGCACCGATACAACTGAGGTTGTGTTTTGCTGAAAGGCATTGGGTGTCTGAGCTACTCCGAGAAGGGGGGTCAGGCTGTCAAGACTGAGTGCAGAAGGGACGCCAACTGTACAGATTGACTCGGTGGGATGGCTGGGTGGTGGCACCAAGACAACTGTGACCACTTCAAATTTGACCAGTGGAGGGTTTGTTATTGTTAGATTTGAAAAGCGAGGGAAACCGAGGCCTAGAACAATTCACTGAGTTAGTCATGGCCCATCTAGTCTTGGAACCAAGAACAGCCTTGAAATCATTCATACTTTCCTCCAGCAGTGTGCACGTGGCATTACTCTGCCCAAAGTGAGAACCTCCAAGCAGAGACATTGTTTTACAACTACAAACTATGAAACTAGAGGCACTTTCCTTGAAATCTGTTGAAAGGTAGTAAGTTCCCCAACAAAGAGGAGATATCAGGACAAGACAACGTGTCATTTGGACAGGGATGCTAAAAATCCAGTTCCTCTATGAAGAGGATGTGGAGGGAGTAGATGGGCTTGTTCAAATCTGAAATCCTTTCAGCTCTGAGTCAGTGGTGCTAGGAGTTTGGTCAGAGAGAGGATGGGCTGAGGGATCAATGGTTTGGGAGATGCAAGCTCATTCTACCCATGTAAAATAGGGAGGGGGGAAGATGGAGGAAGGAAGACAGGGAGGGACAAAGTGAGCAGAGAGAGAAGGAGAATCTGGCTTACTCCTTGTAAACAAGACTCGTTTCCCAAGATCCTTGCTCATTGGAGCAATTACCCATGTTCATCTGAAGAAGTTGCCTTGGGATTGCTTCCCTGGGACCTCCCCAAAACTGATAAATAGGACCAACACAGTCCTGACTTAGCCAATTCCTTCCTGAACCAGAGGCTCAGACATCAGCTTTCAGGTCCCCCAGCCTCATTGGAGCACCCACAGCCTTATGTTCTGTCTCCTCTATTACGGCACCAAAGATCCAGGTAACGGTCCCTCTGCTTTTTACCTTTAACCTGTTCCAGCCCCAAGTCCCACAGCCTTACTTAGCATCCTTTATGTCTTCACTGTGAATTTTCATTGAATGGAGGAGAAAAGTGGGGGCAGAAGATCCAGAGACCTCTGAGAGCAGCACAGAGCAGTGGGTAAGGTCTGCACCTCTCAGCCTCATTCTCTCTCTTCCCCACCTTTCTTACCTTCTCTCTTCTCCATTTTCCCTCTATTACAAAGATACAAACTTTGAAAGAGTGTTCATATACTGTAACATTATTTAAAGATAATGTAACAACGCTTCCCATCTTTTTAGTGCTCTGCAGTTTTCAAAGTGCTGTCACACTCCCTGTTGTTGCACATGACTCTCAAACCTGCAAGAAAGGCTTCATGGTGAGATGAAGAGGCTCAGGGAGGTTTCCTGCTCTCCTCAAGGTACGGCAGCTAGGGAGCAACAGAGGAGGTATGAAAGGACAGTTTTCCAACACCAAATATGAAATACTTTTCCATACCTACCCCCCATCCCCCTCTCTCCACCCAACCCCGCTGCACAGGGGTTTGTGTCTCTAAGTGTTCCCAAGTATTCAAAACCCACTGACTCTTACAGGCTCAGAGCAGGGTTTCCCAAAGTGTATGATCAGAATCACTGAGTGATTGTTAAAAAGGACTTGGTTCTCAGAACAGAACCAGTATTTCAGGTAAGGGGGCCAGAAAATGGGCTTCTTGTTTGAAAGGTATCACGTGTGACTCTGACGTACACTAAAATGTGGGGGACGCTTGCCTTGTGGCCAAGAAAACAGATGGACGAATGCTCCTGAGTGTCCTCTGACTTTCCCCAGCCCTGTTACCTGCCTTCAACCCATGCTCCAGTCAGGGAGGAGTCCCAGAGGGCCCTGAATCCAGGCACCAGGCTGTTCAGGATGCGGCACATCCAGTGCTGAGCACATTCCATGCATTTTCTTGTTCCTCCTCCTCACACTCACACACAAGGCAAGTGTCACTAGCATCAAGTATGGGTAAACTGCAAGATTCATATTTTATTGTGTAAAAGCAAACTGGATTTTTAATATAACAATTATTTATAAACATCTTTCCATATGTAAATGAGAAAATGTTTAGCGTCATCATATAACTTCAGAGTGTTCCACTGACTTAATGGATTACATAGTTTTTTAAGCAGCTTTATTGAGATATAATTCAATACCATAAAAGTCACCCATTTAAAGTATACAATGCAATGGTTTTAATATATTCACAGAATTATGCAACTATCACCACAATCTAATTTTAGAACATTTTCAACAGTCCCAAAAGAAATACTGTATCCATTCGCTGTTACTCCCCGTTTCTGCCTCCCCACAGCTCCTGACGACCGCTAGTCTGCTTCTCATCTCATGGATTACTATTCTGTATTTTTTTTAAACAAAATCTCTAATGTTGAATGTTTGTTTTTCTACATTTTTCTATTATTAACAAGGCTGTGATAAACATCTAATATACACACTTTTTACATTTTGTCTGATTATATTCTTAAGATAAATTTCTGAACTAGAATTTGCCTCATCAAAAGCATGTTCTTTTTTTTTTGTTTCTTCCAAAGTCACCAAACGACATTGTCAAGTATGCATTTTTCTCCTTTTTGGTGTGTGTGGAAAATTAGTGATATGGAGAAAATATTTTTTTAAGAATAACAGTGTATGTGTGTGTATGTGTGAAACCATACTGCTGTGATCTTCAAGAAATATAAAATTAAATTTACTAAAACCAGGAAGACCAGGTATGAGCAGTCTGGTATTTGCTTTAGTGTCCAGCATGATCATGATGATTTCCAGCATAAAAGCATGAAGTTCCAGGATCTCAAGTATCTTCAGTAACTGCCAGTACAATTATGACTATTGTTCTTACTTCTTTGAGAGATACCTTTCTCAACATTTGTGATTTAGCTCCAAAAAGTCCATTTTGCTAGTTGTTTGAGGTACTGAGTTAATTTATTTTATTATTTTATTTTTTTGCTGACGAAGATTCACCCTTATCTAACATCCGTGCCAATCTTCCTCTATTTTTCAGTATATGGGCTGCCAGCAAACCATGGCTGCTAACAGAGTGGTATAGGTCCATGCCTGGGAACCGAACCTGGGCTGCCAAAGTGGAGCATGCCAAACTTAACTACTAGGCCACTGGGGCTTGCCTGGCGGTATTGAGTTAATTTAAAAACTTCTTTGTCTTTATCTTGATTTACCAGCAATGAAAGCTGTGGAAGTTAAAACATGTTTCATAGATCAGACTGTCAAGGATGAATGAGACTGATAGTTTCCATGACATTAATTTGGGGAGTGCAAGTTGAAACTATTTTCCTGAAGGACATTCTGGCAGTATGTGTATCCATTTGACTATAACTAGAAATATATGCAAAAATATATGGACAAAGATATTCACTGAGGTATTGTCTGTGATATGGAAAATACCAACAAAAACTCAATATACATCATCAAAATATTGATTAAAAATATGTGATACAATCATAAAATGCAGTAGTATGCAGCCATTAAAAATGAAAATATTGAGGGAGAAGGGGGGGAGCAAAATGGCGGGGTGAGCTGACCCGGGATTCTCTCCCCTCCAAAATATAATGCTTATATTATTTATGTAAACAAGAATTGGGCAGGACCTTCTAATTCTCCATTTCTCCATTTAATAATAAATGGATAGATTTGCTAATTTCCAGATAGAAAAATGAATTTTGCAAAGGTGCATATTCTCCTGAATTAATCTAAAATTTATTCAATCTATTTGAAGTCAAAATCATAATGGGAGTTTTGGGCAACAAAACTATTCAAAATTTCCTCTAAAAATAGATATGAAAATAAGCCAGGAAAATGTCGAAAAAGAGTTTAAGAACGGGCAGTTTCTTTGTCAAATATAAAGGACTCTAGAACAGTGTGGTACTGGTGCTGGAGTGAACAGATCAATAGAGCTGGACAGAACTTCAGAAACAGGGCCAAGTACAATGGGATTGAGTTATGGTCGTACTTTAAATTGACAGGTAAATGTTGCATTATTCAATAAATGACTTTGGGACAGCTGTCTAGGGAAAAACATTCAATCAATATTTCATATCTTACTAAAAGCATTTTAAAATGCATTAAAGATTAAAATGGTTTACTGTGCCTTTTTTTCCTTTTGAAAATCAATGGAGGTAGGATGAAAAATTTAAAACTAAAAAATGAGAATACAAATGGAATAGATTTAATTCTACCATGTAGCTATAGATAACCACTTTCCACATTTTGATGTCTTTTTTGTTGAGATGTGAAGCAGCCCAAAAAAGTCAGTGTTGTGAAATCCTGAGCAAAAAGCCTTACAGACAGAGCGATGTATCTGCAAAAGCCCTGAAGTGAGAGAAGGCTTGCTGTTTTGAAGGAACTAAATACGGGCCAGCATGGCTGGAGTGAAAAGGACGTTGGTGAGATGTGAGCTTATGCAGGCAAGTGGGTCCAGATCATGCTGAGTCTTGTTAAGCTTTTAAAATTTTATTCTAAGTGCAATAAGGAGCCTTAAAGGATTTTAAGCCAAAGAGGGTGCGTATATTTAGCAACTGTCTTTCTATCTGTATTTTACAATAGTATTTTAGTAATCAGATAAGGCTGCTGTACTTTTGATCAGAAGCTTTTTCAGTGCCTACTAGTGCTAATAGCTTTCCTAATATTAAACGATACTTGTGTTCTGGTATAAACTAATGAAATTGATTTGCTAATGTTTTATTTGGGCCTTTGTAGTTATAGTTATAAATAAGATTGGTCTAGCTTCTTTTTGTGTGTGCCGATCTTATTTACTTTTTATTACAACATCTGCGTTAATTTCCATATAAAACTTGCATTCACTTATTGTCAATTTCTACCATTTAGAATTTGTTGAAATTTCTTCAATACCCCTAAATATAAAACTTTAAAGATATTTCATTTTTTTCAAATAAAAATAACTTTTTATTATATTTCAACCTATTTATTATAAACAAAAAAATTTGCTTATGGAAAATTCAAGCAACACAGAAAATTGTAAATAAAGTAAAAACCACCCTAGATTCTGTTAACATTTTGGTGAACATTCTTGCAGTTTTGTTTTTTCATTAAATCATTTTTATTCACTCAACAATGTGTTGGAGAACATTCTTTAAGTCAATATTTTCTCTTTTTTTTGCCATTTTAATTTTTTTTATTGAGTTAATGATACGTTACAATCTTGTGAAATTTCAGTTGTATATTAATGTTTGTCATTTGTGTTGTAGGTGCACCCCTTCACCCTTTGTGCCCACCTCCCACCCCACCTTTCCCCTGGTATCTACTAAACTGTTCTTAGTCCATATTTTTAAAGTCCTCATATGAGTGGAGTCATACACAGATTATCCTTCTCTAGCTGGCTTATTTCACTTAACATAATTCCCTCAAGGTCCATCCATGTTATTGCAAATGGAATGATTTTGTTCTGTTTTGCAGCTGAGTAGTATTCCATTGTATATATGTACCACATCTTCTTTATCCATTCGTCCGTTGATGGGCACTTAGGTTGCTTCCATGTCTTGGCTATTGTAAATAATGCTGCAATGAACATTGGGGTGCATAGGACTTTTGGGATTGCTGACTTCCAGCTCTTTGGATAAATACCCAGTAGTGGGATGGCTGGATCGTATGGTAGTTCTATTTTTAATTTTTTGAGGAATCTCCATACTGTTTTCCATACTGGCTGCACCAGTTTGCATTCCCACCAGCAGTGTATGAGGGTTCCTTTTTCTCTGCGACCTCTCCAACATTTGTTACTATTAGTTTTAGGTATTTTTGTCATTCTAATGGGTGTAAGGTGATATCTTAGTGTAGTTTTGATTTGCATTTCCCTGATGATCAGCAATGATGAGCATCTTTTCATGTGCCTATTGGCCATCAGTATATCTTCTTTGGAGAAATGTCTGTTCATGTCTCTGGTCCATTTTTTGATTGGGTTGTTTGATTTTTTGTTGTTGAGTTGTGAGAGTTCTTTATACATTATGGATATTAAGCCTTTGTCAGATATATGACTTGCAAATATTTTTTCCCAGTTAGTGGGTTGTTTTTTTGTTTCAATCCTGTTTTCATTTGCCTTGAAGAAGCTCTTTAGTCTGATGAAGTCCCATTTGTTTTCTGGATTTGCCTATGGTTCACCATAGCATTCACATCCTGAATTGCAATTCTGTTGGAATTCCAGAAGAGACTCTTTTTGAGAGTAAAATAGCTGGCAAATCTGCTTTTTAAGTTGACACATAAGGTGTCAGAAAAGTGGGATCTGAAGGAGGCAACCCCTGAGAGATGGAGACACCTGGAATTGAGCAAGGTACCTACACTGAGCTCCTTGTGCTCATCACTTCTGTGAGTTGCCACCTACTTTCGGTTTGGTAAGTCTCATCTCGGATTCCAAGCTCTGCTCTCCTTGCATTTGGAGTTCTCTGACTTTATTTGGGAGTGGCTTTGTCCTCTTGGGGGAGGGACTTGGTCTTTCCTGATTCAAGGTTCTGTCCTTGGATGCAAGGCATCATCCTTGGTGAGTACTCAGTTATTTTCTGAAGGTATCACAGTTCTTTTTGGGGCTACAGCTTGCCGAGAATCCAGGAGTTTTTCTTTGGTTTTCAGATTCCTTTTGGGATCAGGGCTGGGAATCTGGCAACTTTCTTTTGGTTTTAGATTCCTTCTGCAATCATGGCTAGGACTCTAGCAACTTTCTTGTGTTTTCTGGTGAAATTTCAGAAATGGGATCCCAGTCCTCTGAATGTTCTGAGGGAAGACCTCCTTCGGAGACCCCAACTGGGTTTATGTTTAAGAGCTTTGGGCCCTCTATGTGAGCATTTTTAACTAAGTGACTGAGACCAAAAGCAGTCCAGAATTACAATGGCTATTATGAGGAACTTTTGAGCTCTCAAACTCACTTTTCTTAAAAAGCAAATTGGCAGACCATGGCTCTAAAATTAAGAAAATTGAGTGGTATGTCTATTTTCACTGGTATCTGGTGACTTCTGGACATGCACGAAGCTCTAAAATCACCTCTCTACAACATACTGTGTGACAAATAGAAATGGCAGGCAATAGGATATATTGGAGTACATGAGGAAGCCATTTAGTGTAAACCTAATTCAGCCTGACCTTGTTTTTCCAAAAGGTCCTGACCGTGGCTGTTGAGCGTGCATTGTATACCTGCTTTAGACATTTCCTATGGCAAGAACAAAAGCCCTTGAGACAAAGGTGCAACTTCCCTCCCTCTCCCAACGTTGGCATTTCCTTAAGGATTAAGCATCTTTCCTTAGGCTAGGAACTGATTGCTGCGCTCACCTGTGACCACCCAGCACGAGACAACAGACTTGCTTCCTGCTGCACCCGCCGAGATAGCAGACCCACTACCTGCTGTGTCCATCAAGCGCTGTGCCGACAGGGCAATCTTGTGACTATTGTGGGAGGGGCATTTCAATCCTGTGTAAAGCATCCTCTTTGGGGGTATAGAACCACTCTGTATACCTCACTTCTTTGGTGCCCTTTCTTCCTTCGGGAAGAAAGGCCCCAGGCCATGGTCCTCACATTTTAGCTCGGAATAAACTCTCCCAAATTTTCATTTATAGATTGGTTATAGATTATTTTTGTTGACATGTGTCTAAATTAATGGAAACAAGCAAAAAGCTGAGGGAAAACAAAATGGCTTCTGAAGCCCATGTTCCCCTCCCCCTTCTTCTTTGTCTCAGGTGCTATCTTGTTTGTCCTCGCAGACTCCTTTGTCTCAGACTCTGCCCCAGCAGCCATCTTGTGCTCAGGCTCTGCCCCCAACACCATCTTCCTCTCTTCCCCTCTGCAAAAACCTCCCCCTTTAAAATCAGACTCTCTGAGGATTCAAATGCCAAACTCCTAATAACTATTTCTAAGTTAACTGGAGCAAAGAAATGACTAGAAGGAAAAATTTAAATAGCAATTACTCTAGACTTTTGATAATAGACAAATGACTCCAAAGACAGCTCTAAAAGGATTCTTACAACATGCAAATAAAAATATTTAGTAAAAGATTTTAACCATCTGAATAAGTAACTTTAGCTTGGTCCATCTGCCAGAAGTACAATTTGGATCTAACTGTTCTTTTGAGTTTCGTATTATTGTACTTGAGACATAGCAAAAGTTTTAAAATGAAAGCTATGAGATCTCTGTTTATGTCTATGTGTCTATCTATGCATGTTATAGAAACATGATTTTTTTTTTAAATTTCTGGATGATGTGCTAAAACTAATTTGTAAAGAGGTCCATTTAATTGGCTTGAAATTAAGCGTTATAAATTAAGTATTTTTAAATCTCAGAAATATGATAGAAGGTAACTCAAATGCTTTTCAAGTTTATGTGATCTAGGATTAATCTTTAATAAAAAGAAACACACCTAGCTTAAGGTTTTCTTTAATTGAAACGGGCATGTCTTTAGACGTGAATATAATAGAGACAACTTTCATTCTATCTGGGTTTATTAAGTTTATGTCATCTCTGCTACGAAAATTTGAAATGAAAAAAGGAACTTAAGATGATTGGCTATTTAATGTCTAATCTAAGCATGAGTGTTAAAAGCAAGTAACTAAAGTGTAAATAAGATCAGAGAAAATTCAAAGAAAAAGCAAATGAGTGGGTTCCATTAACTCACCTCCCACCCCGACTGCAGTAGCACTGTATCAAACATCACACAGTCTGAGACTGACGTGGAGAAAGAAGGTGGAAATGAGGAAGGTCTTTTGGACTTCTTGTGTTCAACTATGGTTTTCTATAAGAAGATATTTAATACTTGCCTTTGGTTTTGAGTTCCACATTTTCAGCTTCAGGAGCCCCACTCTTATTTCTGTAACCAATTGAAGTCTATCTGGAGCAGGAACCATCTCCCCAAGTCCTAATTAGTTATAATACTATATGTTATCATTTTCATACATTTTTCTTTATCCTGTGGGTACAAATTATATTCCATGATTGTTTTAATTTGAATCGCTCTGATGTATTAAGGTAGAACTTTTTCCTAGTATGTGTTAGTAATTTGCATTTTTGTTCATTATTCTTGTGCATTTTTTTGTTAATTGTATATTGTTCAATTTCTAAATTTCTGCCTGAGTGTTGGTCTTTTTCTCAGTGAAATATATATATATATATTTACATCCTTGGTCCATTGTTACTCTTATACTTTTATCTAGTCATCATTTTCATTATTCTAGTTAAAAAATATGAAATATTTCATATACACAAGACTATATATAAAGTTTATAAGATAAAAAGAATGATGTAATCAACAACCATATGTTTACCAGGGAGTCTAATAAATAGAACATAACAAGTGCCTTTATGTATTCTCTCCTTCAGGAAAAAGCATAACCCTGAATTTTGTGTTTATCATTTTTTCCTTCCCTTCATAGTTTTATACCTATATATATATCCTAAAACATGTATATTATTTATGTTTGCAAGTTTGCGGAATTTAATGTAAATGGTATCATATTGTACATATTCTCTTTTTAATCAATTTTATTGATATAATGTACATAAAATATAATTTACAGAACACAATTTGATGAGTTTTGGCAGATGTATATACTAGTGTACCTTCCACCACAATCAAAATGCAGAACATTTTCCTCACTGGTAAGTTTCCTGGTCCTTTGTTAATATCCCTCCTTCCACCTCAGGACCCAGGCAGCCACAGAGCTGTTTCTTTCACTGTAGGTTAGTTCACATTTTCTAGAATTTCAGACAGATGAAATCATTTGTGTCTGACTTCTTCCAAAGAGCACAATATTTTTTAAGTTTATTCATGTTGTTGTGAATGTCAGTAGTTTGATCATTTCTACTTCTGATTCGTATTCCATTCATATCCATTCACCTGACAGGCTTGTAGATTGTGGGTGTGTCGGCTTCTAGAATGGATCTGGATGATTCCTACTCCTGGAGTTCATGTCCGTGTACAATCCCGTCCCTTGAGTGTGAGCTCAATTTAGACACTTGCTCCTAAAAAATAGAATATTGTAAAAGTGGGGCTAAGTGGTGGGCAAAATGAGTGAAAGGGATCAAAAGGTGTAAACTTCCAGTTATTAAATAAATAAGTAATGGAGATGGAACATACAGCATGGTGACTACAATTATTAATACTGTCTTGCACATTTGAAAGTTGCTAAGTGAGTAAATCTTAAAAATTCTCGTCACAAGAAAAAAAATTGTAACTACATATGGTAACAGATGTTAACCAGACTTACTGTGGTGATCAATTTGCAATATATACAAATATTAAATCATTGTGTTGTACATCTGAAACTAATATGATGTTATATGTTAATTATACCTCAAAAACAAAAAAGAATGCAATAGAGTGATGGGACATCACTTCTGAGATTAGGTATTATAAGAGTCTGATCTCTCTCTTCCTCTCTGTCTCTCATTCTTGCTTTTTTTTTTCTTTTTGTCTCCAGAGCACTTTTTTCAAATATACAATACATTATTATTAATTATAGTCACCACACTTATTACATATCACTGAAAGTTTGTACCCTTTGACCAACATCCCCCATTTTCCCCATCCCTCAGCCCTTGACAACCAACTTTCTACTCTCTGGTTCTGTGAGTTTGACTTTTCAGATTCCACATATAAATGAGATCATATATATAATACAAATAACTCTGCAGCCTGCAGCTGAGAGCGTCTGGACCTGAGTTATAGGGCCATTTCTGGATCTACAGTCATACTGAGGGCAGAGGGCCTGCCTCAGAGTCCAGACAGGTGTGTCTCTTGCTCAGTCCCTGGACAGGTAGGACTGGCAACTAAGAGTGGCTGGAGCCTGGCTATGGATTGCTTCAGGGTCCAGGGCAGAAACAAAGTCAGCAAACCCGTCACCTGGGGCACGGATGGGTGTGACTCTTTCTAGGTCCTTTGTAAACATTGCTGGTCACAGGACCAACACCAGACAGGACTATAGCTGAGTCCACAGTGGGACAGGGCAGTTTCTGGGTCTGTAGCCAGGAACATGATCCATAAGTCTGCCACCTGGGTGCAGGCCTGCCTTCTCAAAACAGTCCCCCTTGATCTTGGGCTCCACCAGGGCTCCACAGTCTCCTTATTACCTGGGTCCCAAAGCTCCACAAAGGAACTTTTGTCGGTGTCTGGTTGCCAAATTATTGCTGCTGAGCAGGGATGCAAGCAAGGGACCTCCTACTTTGCCATCTTTCTTTGTCCATCTTTCTCTCTGGTTCTTTTCTTGCTCTAAGGAAGGAGACCACCATGTTTTCAGAGGCCCTAGTATCAAGGAACTGAAGGCAGCCTCCAGCTACCAGCCCGTGAGGTCCTGAGGCCCTCAGTCCAACAACCTGCAAGGACTGAATCCTGCCCACGAGCATGTGAATGAGCGTGGAAGCTTACCCTTCCCAGTCAAGCCTTGAGACAGCTTGGTGACACCTTGATTGGAGCCTGTGAGAAGACCCAGACAAGTGTTTTTGATGAAAATTTAGCATCCGTATTGAGCTGTGCTATAAGTTTAAAATACACACCAGATTTTGAAGACAGTACGAAAAACAAGAATGCAAGATATCTCATTTATAATTTCTTAAGTTGATTACATATTGAAATGATATTTTAGATAAATAAAATTAAATAAAATATTAAACTTAATTTCATTTGTTTATTTTTACCTTTCTAAATATGGCTACTAGAAAATTTTAAATTATATATGTGTCTAATAACCTATAAGGTATCTGTTCTATGTAATGAATTAACTTCTGATCTGTGCGTCTAGAATGTTTCCAACTATGTAGTCTTGGGAGAATTGAGAAAACAGTCATTCAAATCATTCTGTACATGGCTTATTTCTGCCATGGAAACTCAGTTGGGAAATGCTAGTATAAAGAATTTCAATAAACTACCTTAGGTCACATGCCCATGTAGGACCATCATTGTAGCCAGGTCTGTTGGATATGCTGATACCTCCACTCTGGAGTCATGGGTGAAAACACCTGGATGCCAATGGAAATTGGCAGCTGTCAGAAAGACTATAAATGTACACCACAAGCAATTATCAAATAAAATAAAACGTAAACTTCCAGTTTCTACTCTCACACATAAAGAACTTGGAAATCCTTACTTTCTTTCTCACAATTAGAAAAAAGATGAGCAATCTAAAAGACAACAACTCTTCTTAGATCCATCAGATGAGTTCATATGAATGTGAAATTAACCTTCACTGTTGTAAACCACTGAGATTTTAGGGGCTGTTTGTTAGCACAACATGATCTGGCCTATCTTGCCTGATACAGATGGAAAAGTCTTTTCCACTCAAAGTGAGAAACAAAATCAAAAAGCATTAGAAGAAAAGGCAAACAGATCTGACCACATAAAAATGGCACACATCTATTTGGCAAAACACATCAAATTGAAAGACAAAGGGCAAGTTAGAGAAAATATTTGCAGCCTATATGACAAAAAGCTGACATCCAAAAGAGGCAAAAGCTGTCAAAGTGCAATTCCAAAAGAAGAAATACAATTGGCTAATAAATATGAAAAAGATATCTAATTGCAGTGTTAACTAGAATTAAAAATTCAAATAAAAGCACTATCCTGTCTAATTGTAAAAATTAAAGGTCTTTATAATAATCTTTGATGGCAGGGATGTGGATAAACAGACACTATCATAACCTAGTGGACGTACAAGTTGGTGCAAAGGTTTTAGAAGGTAAGAGGACAATGTATATATGTGCATGTGTATCTCAAAATTTACATTTGCACTTCCATTAACTTGATAAAGTTATAGGGATTGATCTTAAGTAAATAACTAGAGAAATTTTGAAAGACATCTCTGTCAAGGTATTCATCACAGCATTGTATGTTATTGCAAAACAATTGGAAACAATCCAAATTATATCAATAGGGGAGTGATTAAATAACTTATGGTTTATGTGTACAATAATATATCTGTGAAACCGTTAAAACAGATAAAACTCAACTTTAGTCATTGTCATGTAAAAGTTATATTGCATAATGTGTAGGAAAAGTAAAAATCAGATTTCAGAACAGTAATGCTTCTACTGATGTGAAATGTGCATATCACATACGTGTAAAAACTCTGGAGGAATAAATATATAATTTTTAAGAGGAATTAACTCTGAATAATGCTATTTTTGGTGAAGTAAAGGGACACTCGGATTTTTCCTTTCTACGTGACAAAATAATATTTTCTGAATGTTTCCACTATCAGATATGACATTTCTAAATAAGTTTCAAATAAAGATATTTACGTTTGGGGACAGAGAGAAATCCCAAAGAAAATGCAGCTTCCTCACATGTTATAAAAGCCCTTTGGTCTTGGAGGATTGAGCAGATACTTGGAACACATCCTTAAGAGTTTGGGATGAGTGTTAGGGAGGTAGCAATGCCAAGACCTGGAGATCATCTGGGGTAATAGATAAGATTAGCTGGATGGTGTCAAATGCTCTTGGGGTAGATGGAGTGGTAGAAATGGCAGTGGTAATGCTCTCAAAGTATTTTCTGTGTTCGGCTCTGAGAAAAAGTTCATACAGGTTATTGTGGTCAAGGTCATTAAATGTGAAGAACTGTGGAGAGATGATCTTGTCCCAGTTTCTTATGGTATATGTGGAAAAAAGTCCAACCATAGAAAGGAACTTTCTAAGGTCACAGAGCAGCAATTAGAGTCCACATTCCTGATTTTCATTCACAAGAATTTTGCCTCTTGAGGGAAACTCATTCTCTTTAACCCTGAAGTGCCTGGAGACCCAAGAGTATCACTAAAGAGACACACTTCATCTCTGTTTTCTAGACTGTATTGGCAAGCTCTGTTCCCAAAAGCAGGGAGGCTGATAACTTTGATGTCCTAGTGAGATTGTGGAAGAGGAACCCTCAGCATGCACATCCTCCCTCCCTCTCTCCCATCTGTTGGTCCTGTTTTCTGTCCCTCTAAGATCATCTCCTAGCCAAGGGGAGCAGAAGAGGAGTTCCCAGAATACTTTGCATCATTATACCTTCAGCAAAACAAACTTTTTTTCCTAGTAGGAAAGGTGAGGCCCAACCATAACATCAAAGATACTAGTTATTACATGGCCACATGCAGATAAAAAGTGATTCTATAGTATGAATTTTATTCTCATCTCCCATCTCTATTCATTCTTCATTTTCTTCACATCCATCTTTGACATCATCAATATTCCTGAGGCATCTTGTTTGATACTCCTAATTTTCAATCCTTTCTTATCTCCCATTCCTTGTTTCTTTTCCCTAATTTCTATCCTTCTTTCTGATCCCTCTTGCTCACCATCCTATCCCATCCCTCTTTATATCCACATATTATATCTTCATTCTTCCACTCCTAATCCTGTCCTACCTCCCATTCTCATGTCTTTTCTTCCCGTCCTCATCTCAGCCCATCCTTCAAGTTCCTTGGCTTCAAGAAGAGGACACAGAGAAGCCAGGCTGTAGGTGTAGCCATGGGACAGTTTTAGAGGTGTTACAGGAAAGGGAGAGTAGAATTACCAGAACAGTGTAAGTACTCTTCCAAGTGAGGGTGGAGAAAAGATACAAATCAGAAATGGATGAGGTGAAAGCTGGATAAACATCAATATGAGGAAATTCTCTGGGTTGGAGCTGTACTGATGCACTAATGAAATGAAGTTGGGAAGAGGCGTCTTTCATTTATGGATACTTTCTGAGCTAGGAGGTTTGGAAGAGAAAAGTAATACTTTGGAGGAGAAGGTTATATTGGACATTCTACATTGAAAACTCTTAGGACCCAGTTGGAGTATAACTGCTTATTCTTTCAAAGGCTTGATTGTATATTTGAGGAAGGTGACTTATCCAATAAGAGAGAAAGACATGCAGGGGCTGGAGATGGAGCATTCCTTTTTTGACCTGAAGATAAATCACGCATACATTGATGTAGTTTTTATTTAGTGGGCTATTTCCCTCTATAGACCCTACCTGTCCCCTAAAAATCCTATGGGATTCTTTTGTGGTAGTAGAGAGAAGGAACTGATTTTCTTAGAGGTGAAAGGTGAACAGTAAGATAGAATAATCCTTGACACTGAGTCCATGATTTAAAACATCTTACTGCACTCTTACCTAGAGGGACTCTCATATCCCCTCCAGAAGAAAACTTCACAGTGATATTCTTGGTTACTTAGGCTGTGATTAATCAAATAGCCCTTCCCTCTAGGACATTGCTGCCCAGAACTATTGGGCTTCCAAGGCTTCAACTCTACCCAGAAGCTGAGGACAGTCAAAACAAGGTGGCAACCTGCCCGGTAGAACATAACTTCGTATCTCCCGTCTTATTTGTTTTCCTCTGTAGCACTTACCACTATGTGATATTCCACGGAGGATGCTCATTTAATTCATTTATTTTGTCCCATCATTAGAATGTGAGTTGATATGTGGAAAGATTTTGTCTCTTTGTTTACCAATGTCCTGGAAGAGTGTGTCTGGATCATGAAACAATCCAATAAATACTTGTATGAATAAATAAATGAATTATGAAGGGTTACCTTATAGGACAAGTGTGTCACACAACTCTTCATACATCAAGAGACAGGAAAAATGGTCCATTACAATTTTTCCAGATTACTGCCTTCTTGGGAAATATTCCTCAATCCAGAAAGGGCAGGAAAGGAGAGATCTATCACCCCTCAGGTCAGTGACTCCCTCCCCACAAGTACCCGCCACAAGGCACCCTGAACATCAGGGTTTCTAAGGCTATAGATTAATGGGTTCAGCATGGGATTGATAACTGTATTGAAAACACCAACCCCTTTATCCTTGTCTGAAGCTTCTACTGAACCCAAACGCACGTAGTTGAAGATACCTGTCCCGTAAAAGAGGCAAACCACAGTGAGGTGGGAGCCACACGTGGAGAAGGCCTTCTTCTTGCCCTCCACTGAATGGATCTGAAGAACTACAGCTGCCACGTGGATGTAGGAGGTGATGATGAGAACCATAGCTACACCCGCCATTATGAAACATGCGGCAAAGAGCAGCAGCTCATTGAGTTGAGTGCTGGAGCAAGAGAGCTGGAAGAGCTGTGGGAGGTCACAATAGAAGTGATTGACCTCATTGGGACCACAGAAGTTGAGGGTAGTTAAGGCAATAGTATGGGTCAGTGCATTGGTGAAGGCACAGGCCCAGGACACAGCCACCAACATCCACTGGACTGCCTGGTTCATGCGGGTGCTATAGGTGAGGGGCCGGCAGATGGCCAGGAATCGGTCATAGGCCATGGCTGTCAACAGGAAGCAGTCCATTCCAGCCAGGAGGTGGAAGAAGAACAGCTGTGTGAGGCAGGCTTCATAAGAAATTGTATGCTTGTGGGACAAAATATGACCCAACATCGCAGGAACAGTGACAGTAATACATCCAACATCCAGAGCTGATAGGTTCCCCAGGAAGAAGTACATGGGGGTGTGGAGTTTGGGTTCCACCAAGGTGGCTGTCAGAATACTGAGGTTGCCCCCAACTGTGACCAGGTAGGCAAAGAGGAAGAGCACAAAGACCACAGATTGCAGCTTTTCACTTTGTACCAAGCCCAATAGAATGAACTCAGCAACAGCTGTCTTGTTGTTCCCAGATCCTGGATCCATGAGTCCCTGTGAGGAAATATCCCAGGAGGAGAACTATCAGGGCATTGAATTTAATTTACTCATCATAAATGTTGTAAACCACCTATGTTCAAAGCTCCAGGTAAGTTCCCAGCTGTCCAATGATGATTTTCCCACTCCCCAGGCCACACCTCACTCACTGACCTTCTCCATCACATCAATGTCTTTACCAGGCTCTAGCTGAGCTGCCCACCACCTTGAACATCGCATCCTCTCCTAGCTTAAAGGGCCAGAATGCTTTAAGATAAAAGCAGACTTTCTCTTTGAATGCAATGGGAGTAAGATGGAATTTCTTCATTTTACTCTGAGATATCAGCCGAAACCAATAAGCAGATTTCAAAATAGAACAATTAATGATTCTTCCTGAGAAAGTAGAAAGCATTTAAAACATAACCTAGGTTTCATGCCTTCTAGAAATATTGAAGATCAAGCAAAGGTATGGCAAGAATCAGAGAGAAGATACCCATGATTGTGAATATCAGATAGTCCAGCCAAGGCCATTTCTGTAAGGTGATGGGCATACTCTGAAGTGTAAATTCAAAATCCTCTAGTCACTAAGTATTTGGTGTTCTTGTTAATTAAGCCCTTAAACTGGACTTTGAGTAACAGTTTAATTTAAAATTATTTATTCTTTTTATAATTTCTGCTACATGCCTCTGAAATCAACATTGTAAGCACACCTGTGGGTTGGTTTCTGCTGGGTGCTGGTAGTCTTCTGCATTGCACAGCCACTGTCCTTCCCCTTCATCTTAACTCAGGAGTGGTAGAGTGACCAATAGTTCTAAGGAGACATTCTCCAATGAAGCAGACAGTTAGATAGAGAACCTGATTGAGCTAAGTCTTTCGGATCTTATAATAAGTTTCTGATGAAAAAATATCAGTGTTTCTCTATTGCCCATGGAATAAGCTGAGGTAGAGCTTCACTAAGAATACCGTTATTCCCTTGCACAGAATGCACTGGAATCGGAGGTTGGATGAGAAACAGTCAGAGTCTGGTATCTTTAAGGGAAGGGAAAGAATGACGAGGGCCTGAGCTCACATGGATGAAAAGTTGGACGCAGTCATTGCTAAGATAGTCTTAAAAGGCTAATATCACATGATTCGTTAAGGGAAGGGGATCATCCTCAGGCCTGATCATCACTGATGAAATTGATAATTGATAAATTCTTTACAAATTGACAAATCAATGGGTGGATAATGCTCTTTGCATTTATTATATTAAAGAGCAATTAACTATTCTCTGTTTACACTTTGGGGTCCATTTTAACACGGGTATTGGACTGTGACCCTGGGATTTTCTACCTCTTTGCTCATGCTGTTTTCTCTACCTGCAACGTCTTCCCTCTAATGCAAAACATCCAAATATTTCAAGAGTTGAATCCAATGCTGGCTGCTGAAGGGAACCTTCCTGGAATCTTCCCGCTCTCAAAAATATCTCTGTCTCTGTCTCTGCTAAACTCCCAGTACACATTATTCCATGGAACATATTGCTGTTTACCTTCTAGCTGAGTCATTTCTCTATACAGCATATCTCCCCTACTTCTCTGTAAGTGACTTGAGGACAGGATAAATGTTTGATTCAGTTTTCCATAGAAGTATTTAACATAATACTTCACACATAGTAGGTACTCAATATTTCTTAAATAAATAAATGGACGGGGCAAAGGTCCATAGGATTTCAGATAAAGAGCTTCAGGGTGAGCAAGAGTTGTCATGGAAGACTCTGGACAATGTGTAATTTGAGCTAGGCATTTATGGAGTAGTATGACTTAGGGGAGGTAGAGGGGCAAGTGCAGGGTGGAAGGTTGCTGCAAGGTCAATTTCTTTCCTTAGTTTTGATTGGACAACTAGGTAACATAGCAATCCACATACTGACATGTTTATTTTCATGTAAACCACTCAAAACATAAGACCCTTAGGAGGGATACACCTTACAGTTAGAGCCAGGGACAGAATAACAACAAGACTGCTGCTGCCAACCCTCAGACGGCCAGACATGCAGCTTGCTGAAAGTCAGAAGGATTCTAGGATGACCCCCAATCATCCAGAGACATCCAGAGTGTCTGATGCACGTCATGCCCATCATGAGATGCCCTCCTGCATTACTACTCTCAGGGCTTTGTAATGAGCCCCAGGTTCTCCTTACTGAGCTATGACAGCTCTCTGCTCTGGAACTTGACCAATACCTACCTGCTCCCAGGGATGAAAAGCCTCAACAAGGCCTCTGACTGGAGAGAAGGTTCTAGGCTGCCTGATGAAGTGGGTCCTTGGCAGTGAACTGGACTTGGTGAATCTCTTCATACTCTCTCCTAAGAGTAAGAGAGAACACACTTCCTCCAAGAAAAGGGGGCTTTGGCAAAGGGGTCCAGAAAAGGAGCCAGGACATCTGGATTATTGCCCAAGATCTTCCCCTAAAAGGTCTTCCCTTTTCAGGAGCATCAGCTGCACCATGTGTAAAGTCAGTTCGAGCTGATGGCAACTGAGCCCTGTCTCTGTTTTATAAGAGCAGAGGAAGGACCGCTGAGCATACTTACCTTGGCATGGGCATAGAAGTCAGTGAAATTTCTTCAGGAAAGGAGATGAGGATCTATGCAGACCCAGTTATCCACCTGGAAATCATGTAAGTGGCTATTATATAAGAAAACGAGGAAAAACAAACTATCGTCTCTGTCGTAGAGCTATATTTACTAGCATGCTGTCCCCAGTGGGGTTCAGAAACTAGTCCTCCCAAGAAAGAAGTGACAGATGGGGAGAGAGACAAGTTGTTTTGTAAAAAGCTCAAGCCCTTCAAAAATATGGCAGCAATGTCTTACATCATCTGGTATTTTCCCTTTCTATTAAAAGGCTTTATCTCTAGCCCTGACTTTATGCCAGGTGGTTAGAACAGGTGATATAAATTCCACTGAATAGTGGGGTCACTGAAGCCTACAGTACTTGTCCACATCCTCAAAGTCACCCAATCCCAAAAGTTTCCACACGGAGGGATATTCTTTCCCAAGATGTCAGCCCCAAGCAGAGCTTTTGAGCTGAGACAAGCTAGTGTCCAGACTTACCTTGGACTTGGGGATGAGGAGGAGGCACCAGAAGAGAGGCAAGAGGGAGAAGCTTTCTCCAAACCCAGTTTCTTAATGAGTCCTCAGGAATGCAGTGCTTTCTCCCTCAGGGCCTTGTTAGTGGGGCCACTGGGACTGTGTCTTGGGATTCCTATAATGATTCTGGAAGTGGTGGTAGAGGACTTTATTGTTCTAGAAGGACTCCTGGGAAGCTGCCTACCAATATGATTCTCAAGGCCAGGACATCAGAAGATGAAAGCCCTGGTGAAGGTCACAGGTTCATTAACAGAACATGCGGGAAGGTTGAGGAGTGTATTTCTCTGACTCCTATAACCACCAATGATTACACACCCAACACCCTTATCCCAGCAGAGACTGTTCTCTCTTCTCTCACCAGGGAAGTCTGGTGTAGGAGGAAAAGCACTGTAGACAGACCTGATCTTCTGGTCATTCGGGTTTTTTTCTTTATTTTTTAATTTGTTTTCTTATTTACATTTAAAACGGTGACTTTTATTGTGTGAAAATTACATCTCAATAAAACTGTTAAAACAGCTGCTAAATATTGAAACTGCCATGTGACTGACATTTTACATATATCTCTAATCTTACAGCAACATTTCAAGGTAATTTTTTATTTTTTGCAACTGCTTTATTGAGGCCTTATTGGCTTTTAACATTGCATACATTATTATATTTCAGTTTCTGTGTAGAGTCCATTGTGTTCACCACCAATAGTCTAGTTTTTATCCATCACCATACACATGTGCCCTTTTACTCCTTTCACCCTCTTCCCACCCCACTTTCCTCTGGTAACCACTAATCTGTTCACCTTGTCTATGTGTTTGTTTATCTTCCACATATGAGTGAAATCATATGGTATTTGTCTTTCTCTGTTTGACTTATTTTGCTTAGCATAATACCCTCAAGGTCCATCCATGTTGTCATGAATGGCATGATTTCATCTTTTTTATAGCTGAGTAGTATTCCATTGTGTATATATACCACATCTTCTTTATCCATTCATTCATTGATGTGCACTTGAGTTGCTTCCACATCTTGGCTGTTGTGAATAATGCTGTGATGAACATAGGGGTGCATAAACTTTTTTGAATTGTTGATTTCACATTCTTTGGATAAATACCCAGAAATGAAGTAGCTGGATCATATGGTATTTCCATTTTTAGTTTTTTGAGACGTTTCCATACTGTTTTTCCATAGTGTCTGCATCAGTTTGCATTCCCTTCAGCAGTGTATGAAGATTCCCTTTTCTCCACATCTTCTCCAACGCTCGTAGTTTCTTGTCTTGCTAATTATATCCATTCTGACAGGTGTGAGGTGATATCTTATTGTAGTTTTGATTTGCATTTCCCTACTAATTAGTGGTGTTGCATATCTTTTCCTGTGCCTGTTGACCATCTGTATATCTTCTTTGGGAAAATGTCTGTTTGTATCCTCTGTCAATTTTTTGATTGAGCAATTAGGCAAGAAAAAGAAATAAAATGGATCCAAATTGGGAAGAAAAAAGTGAAACTCTCACTATTTGCCAATGACATGATCTTATATGTAGAAAACCCTGAAGAATCCACCAAAAAACCATTATAAATAATCAACAGATAAAGTAAAGTTGCAGAATATGAAATCAACATACAAAAATCAGTTGCATTTCTATACACTAATAGCAAAGTAATGGAAAGAAAAGTCAAGAATACAATCCCATTTACAATTGCAACAAAAAGAATAAAATACCTAGGAATAAATTTAATCAAGGAGGTGAAAGACCCATATACTGAAAACTATTAGGCATTATTGAAAGAAATCAAAGAAGATATAAAGAAATGGAAAGATATTCCATGCTTATGGATTGAGAGAATAAACATAGTTAAAATGTCCATATTACCTAGAGCAATCTACAGATTCCATGCAATCCCAATCAGGATCCCAATGACTTTCTTCATGTAAATAGAATAAAGAATCCTAGGCCAGACCCAGTGGCCTAGTGGTTCAGTTTGGCATATTCCACTTCAGCAGCCCAAGTTTGGCTTCCGGGCGAGACCTACACCATTCATCTGTCAGTGGCTGTGCTGTGGCAGCAGCTCACATACAAAAAGAGGGAGATTGGCAGCAGATGTTAGCTTAGGGTGAATCTTCCTCAGCTAAAAAAAAAAAAAATCCAAAAATTTATATGGAATAAGCAAAGACTCCAATAGCGAAAACAATCCTGAGAAAAAGAGCAAAGATGAAAGTATCACACTCCCTGAATTCAAATTATACCTAAAAGCTATAGTAATGAAAACAGCATGGTACTGGCAGAAAAACAGATGCACGGATCAATGGAACAGAACTGAGAGCCCAGAAATAAAATTACACATCTATGGACAGCTGATCTTCAACCAAGGAGCCAAGAACATACAATAGAGAATGGAAAGTCTCTTCAATAAATGGTGTTGGAAAAACTGGACAGCCAAATGGAAAAGAATGAAAGTAGACCATTATCTTACACCATACACAAAAATTAACTCCAAAGGGATTAAAGGCTTGAATGTAAGACCTGAAACCAGGAAATTTCTAGAGGAAAACATAGGCAGTACATTCTTTGACATTGAAATGAGCAGCATATTTTCAAGTACCATGTCTGACTGGGTAATAGAAACAGTAGAAAAAATAACCAAATGGGATTACATCAAATTAAAAAGCTTCTGCACAGCAAAGGAAAGCATCAACAAGATGAAAAGACAACCTAACAACTGGGAGAAGATATTTGCAAACCATATGTCTGATAAGGGGTTAATATCCAAAATATATAAAGAACTCATGCATCTCAATAACAAAGAAAACTAACAACCCAATTAAAACATAGGGAAAGATCTGAACAGACACTTCTCAAAGAAGATAGACTGATGGCCAACAGGCACATGAAGACATGTTCAACATCACTAATTATTAGGGAATCGAAAATCAAAGCTACAATGAGATATAACCTCATGCAAGTCCGAATGGCTATAATTAACAAGACAAGAAGTAACAAGTGTTTGAGAGGATATGGAGAAAAGGGAACTCTCATACACTGCTTGTGGAAGTGCAAACTGGTGCAGCCAGTATGGAAAACAGTATGGAGATTCCTCAAAAAGATAAGAATGGAAATTAATTCTATACAGTTCAGCTATTCCACTGCTTGGAATTTATCCAAAGAACATGAAAACATGAATGCATAAAGATATATGCACCCCTGTGTTCCTTGCAGCATTATTCACAATAGCCAAGACTTGGAAGCAACCTAGGTGCCCATCAAGGGACAAATAGAGAAGATGTGGTATACATATACAATGGAATACTACTCAGCGATAATAACTGAAATCTTGCCATTTGCGACAACACACATGGAACTTGAGGATGTTGTGCTAAGTGAAATAAGTCAGAGTGAGAAAGTCAAATACCATATGATCTCACTTAAAAATGTAAGATAAAAATAACGATGAGCAAAGTGAGACAGAGATTGGATTGGTGGTTACGGGAGGGGAAGGGAGGAGGGAGATGGTGAAAGGGGTGATTAGGCACATGTGTATGGTGATGGATGGTAATTAGTCTTTGGATGGTGAACATGATAGAATCTACACAGAAAACTATATGCACGCCTGAAATTTATATAATATTATAAACCAATGTTTTCTCAATAATAAATAATAAATAAAAACCTCATTTGGCTATGAGACCAAAAAAAAAATAATAAAAATAAATAAATCAGAGAGAGCTAAAGAAGTGGATAGATATGACATGTTCATGGATTGGAAGACTAAATATTTTTAGGACGTTGACTCTTTTGAAACTGATGTATAGTTTAAATACAATTCCAACAGGATTCCTTTTGGTACAAATTGAGAATCTGATTGCAAAATATTTACGTAAAGGCAAAGAAACTAAAAAAGCAAATTTGACTGGAAACAAGGAACAAAATAGAAGGACTCACATTGCCTGGTTTCCAGACTCACTATGAAGTTAAAATAATCAGGAAATTGTGGTATTAGAGAAGAGAGAGAAATACGGATCAGTATAGAGAGTCTAGAAATAGATCCACTCACATATTGTCCATTGATCACTGACAAAGGTGTAACAATTCAGTGGAAAATAGTCTTTTCAACAATCAGTGCTTGAAAATTGGATTTCCGTATGCAAAAAAAATTAACGTCAATTCATACCTCGTACTCTCTACAACAATTCAGTCAAAGTGGATCATAAACCTAAATATTTGTCTGCATATTAAGAAAATTCCTCATGCATCCTGTTTCCTGGAATCAGAGAAGTCCCATAGCAGGAAGCAAGGAGCATGTGGAGCAGAACTGAGGTGAGGTACTGTCAGGTTGCATCTACTACAGATAGTTGAAATCAGGGCAGAGCTGGTTACTGCAACTGTGGCTGGAATAAGACATGAGGCCGAGAGAATTGAAAATGATGCACAAGAAGTGTCTTATATATTTCTCAGGGGAGGCATAGTTCTACCAGGAGACGTAACAATGGTTTCATTGAATTGAAAGTTGAGCCTACCACCTGGACATTTTGTGGTTCTTATATGAACTGATATACAAAGAGCAGGGTTGCCATTCTGACTCAGGTGGTGATATTGATCACTCAAGGAAAACTAGGTTGCTTTACCCAAGTAGAGCAGAGAAGACCATGTCTGAAATTTTGGGGAATTCTTTGAGTGCCACTTAGTATTTTCATGTCCGATAATAAATGTTAGTGAAAACTATAACAACCCAATAAAGGCAACACCAAGGAGGATTCATATTTCTAGGAATGAAGGCTTGCATTACCACTGTATAAAAACCTTGATCCAGGTGAGATGATGGCCAAGGACAACATGGAATGTGTAATGAAAGTAGGAATTATAAATGTTAGCTATGGCCTTGTGACCAATTGCAGCACAAGGAAGAGGTGGAGATTAGGAGTTAATCTGACACATTTGCAGAGTAGTCAAGATGGTGATGGTGGTGATGTGAGGGAGCTACAGAGGTAAGGAGCTAGAAGTACCTCGATGGGACTCAAACTGCATTTCTTTTCTATCTTGGCTTGAGGAATAATTGAACATGATCTGAGAGTGTTTACATTTTCTCTTACTCTTGTCTTTTCCATATATCTGCATATGGTTGGGTCATAGAGATTTAATCCTTGTCAGCTGCAGGTTTCTCTCTCCTCTGGGGTAGGTTTATAGGGAATTGGATTTTCATAATGGATTCTACCACCCTCAGAATCTTTCCAAAATATATGTCTTTCATAACACTCTGTCAAGGACCGCTAATGGAATCTTATTGCCCACAGGATAAAGCTTTCTACACTCTTAAGATATTTTAAGATATTCACAGTCTGGTCCCTCTTTATGGATTCTCCAACCATCTTCCTTCACCTTGCAAAATGTAGGATCCAACCCCACAGGACTACTCTCCATTCCCTAAACAGACATCCATACATGAGCTTCTCTCCATCCCCATCTTTGCCCAAAATATAGTCAGGTGTTATCAGTGATTGCAATCAGTCACTGCTCCAGAACTCAGAGAGCATTTTCTCTAGAGAGTTCCTGGGTAATTACTTTGTCTTTAATGAGTTCCTCTAGGATCTAGACTCATCTGGGATTCAGGGTCCCTTAGGCCCAGGGATGTGTAGAATGGGATTTTGAGAAGGGATGTTGCAGACACAGGTGAAAACTACAGAGGCTGTTATTTCACATGACTTAGTGAATAAAGGAGAGCAGAATCTCAGGCCAGGATCTTGGAGTCAGATACACTGTGTAAGTTGGGCAGAGGGTGAATGAGTTGGTTCCTTAGGGTCCTTCTAACCTGAGGGTCTTGTTTTCCCAGGTTGTATGATGTTCTATAGGATAGTTTTTCAGGTATGATAACCCTCTTCTCCACCTCTCAGCCTGCCAAGGCTTCCCCACATTCTATAAATATTTTGATTACTGTTCACCAGTTACTATCCTTTTATTACTGATAGTATTCATAAACATTACTTACTGTGTAATGTATGCCCTCAAGATTACGTAACTTCAACATGACAGCTCTTGAGGTAAGCATTAATGCAATAGTTCTGAGTCTTGCTTTATTTCAGAATCACCCGAGAATTTTCAAAAGTTTTGCACAGGCCTCCTCTCGGAGACTGTGATTATGTTTATCTGAGGGGGCCCAATAATCTTTATTTTTAAAAGCATCATTTGTCCTTGCTAGTCACTGTGTCATCTATGGACCACAGCATGGCCATTACCTGAATGCTGAATAAAATGTAGAAGCTGGACTACTGAATCAGAATCAGTGTTTTACCGGAACTTCCGGGTGACTTGCATGGACATTAACAGGGAGATGAATTATGAGATTGTTCCAATAGTATAGACAATATATAATATCAGCCTAATCTAGGGTAGTGACAGTGGAGATAAAGAATGGAGGAATGAGAAAGAGAATGAAGTGACAGAATTCGCAGGACTTGTTGACAGATTGGTTGTTGATGATGAGAGAAAGGATGGAGAAAACATTCAGGTTTTTATTGTAGCACCTGGATCCCCTTTACTTAGATATGGGAAACTATAGGAGGTGTGAATGAGACAGGGGCAGGGGGAGATCATGAATTTCTTTTGGGATCTGTTGAGCTGAAAATGCGTGTGATACATCCAAGGGAAGATAATAATGAGCAACTGGGTATAGAGTTTTACAGGTTAAAGAGTCATTTGCATCTAAAGTTTAAAAGGTAATCAAAGCCATTTAAATAGATGGGTTTTTCTTGTGGTATACGTAGAACTATGAGAGAACAGTGTTTAGTAAAAAACCCTGAGGAGCATCAACATGTAAGATATTGACAAAGCAAGAGTCAATCACAGTTACTGAGGATGTCTGACCAGGCAAGTATGAGGAAAACTGATCCATTTTTTGTCTCAGAAGCTAATGGATGAGTGTCTTAGAAAGGATGGAATATTGTTTCCTGTTGAAGAAAAGTGAAGAAAATAAGTCATTTCCAATCATAGAAATTCCGATTGTAGAGATTTGGAGTATAGAGATCGTAATTATTGTGATGAGGGTGATCCAAAGTATTTTTGCAGGACATCTAACAGACTATGTCTCATAGAAATATGTTCATTTGTAAATTCATGCTTTAATGGACACTATTATTTCTTCCTAAAGATACTGGAGACAGAGCATGACAGGAAGGAATCAAACTGTCATCTCAGAGTTTCTCCTGCTGGGACTACCCATCGAGTCAGAGCAGCAAAACCTGTTCTATGCCTTGTTCCTGGCCATGTATCTTACCACCGTCCTGGGAAATCTCCTCATCATCGTCCTCATTCGCCTGGACTCCCACCTCCACACACCCATGTATTTATTTCTCAGCAGCCTGTCTTTCTCTGACCTCTGTTTTTCCTCTGTCACAATGCCCAAGTTGCTGCAGAACATGCAGAGTCAAGTCCCATCTATCCCCTATGCTGGCTGCCTGACCCAAATGTACTTCTTCCTGTTTTTTGGAGACATGGAGATTTTCCTCCTTGTGGCCATGGCCTATGACCGCTATGTGGCCATCTGCTTCCCCCTGCGCTACAGCACCATCATGAGCTCCAAGCTCATGGCCAAATTGTGTTTTTGTGGGGACAACATGATCCCCCACTTTTTCTGTGATACGTCTGCTCTGCTGAAGCTGTCTTGCTCTGATACTCGAGCTAATGAGTTAGTGATATTTATTATGGGAGGGCTCATTCTTGTCCTCCCGTTCCTACTCATCATCCTGTCATATGCACAAATTGTCTCCTCCATTTTTAAGGTCCCTTCTGCTAGGAGTATCCACAAGGCTTTCTCTACCTGTGGCTCCCATCTCTCTGTGGTGTCACCGTGCTATGGGACAGTTATTGGTCTCTATTTATGCCCATCAATTAGCAATTCTACTGTTAAGGAGATTGCCATGGCTATGATGTACACTGTGGTAACCCCCATGTTGAACCCCTTCATCTACAGCCTGAGAAACAGAGAAATGAAGAGAGCACTGAGAAGAGTATTTTGCAGAAAGAAAATTCTCTTCTGTCTATGATGGTAAAGTGGAACTTTTACATAATATCATCCAGTAGATATATTGACATTAATATTAGGATATTGACCCAGACTTCTTTTTTTTTATCATGCAACTTTCTGTTAAAATTGCATACTAAATAATTGTCCAATGAGTAAAAGAGATTATGTGAAGGCAAGTTTTTGAATTCGGAAAGAGGAGATCTCAGTGATCTCCTAGTAAGTTCTTCCTCTTTGTTAGTCCTAGGTAACCCCAAGGAAGCATCATTTAAAAACTTTTAACTGATCTTTGTCTCCAGTTACGTAAAAACCAATTTATCATGTGTTCTTTGTTTTAACTCCACTTTACTTTAAATAATACTCTATCCTTCCTGGTCAATACTGACTAAAACTCAAACATCTCACTCCCCTGGTTACCTCTGCTAAACTGGACTTTTCACTGTTAAATGTGGAACTTTGCTTACCTCTTCTTGAGCAAGGTGTCACAGCACTGTCTCTTAGCCTTTTCTCCTCTGATTTATTTTCATGTCTATATCATCTTTTTGACTTGACCTGGACCTCAAGTGAACTTTGTTTCTCCTTGACTACAATATTTAGTTTGTCTTTACCTGGGAGCTGACTCATACATGGGACCCTAAAAGTTACTCCTTCAGGTATGGGGAAGGAATGATCTATGTTATCATCTTGATGAAGTCACTCCACAAATATCTTCTTACAATTTGTGACTTGCCTTTTCACTATTAATGGTATCTGTTTTATTGTTGTTTTTTTTTTAACTGATTTATTTGTTTTTTATTGTGGTAACATTGGTTTATAGCATTATATGAATTTCAGGTGTACATCATTATATTTCAGTTCCTGTGTGGATTACATCATGTTCACAACCCAAATACTAATTACAATCCATCACCATACACGTGTGCATAATCACTCCTTTCATGCTCCTCCCTCCCCATTACCCTCTGGTAACCACCAATCCAATGTGTTTCTATGTGTTTGTTTCTCATTATTTTTAGCTTCTAATGATGAGTGAGATAATATGGTATTTGACTTTCTCCCTATGACTTATTTCACTTAGCATAATAACCTCAAAGTCCATCCAAGTTGTTACAAAGGGCTCTATTTCATCATTTCTTATGGCTGAGTAGTATTCCATTGTGTATATATACATCAGATCTTCTTTATCCTTTGGTCCCTTCCTGGGCAATTAGGTTGCTTCCACGTCTTGGCTATTGTGAATAATGCTGCAATGAACATAGGGGTGCATGTATTTTTACACATTCATGTTTTCATGTTCTTTGGATAAATACCTGGCAGTGGAATAGCTGGATCATATGGTAGATCTAGCCTTAAATTTTTGTGGAATCTCCAGACTGTTTTCCACAGTGGCTGCACTGGTTTGCACTAGCACCAGCAGTGTATGAGAGTTCCCTTTTCTCCATATCCTCTCCAACACTTGTTATTTGCTGTCTTGTTAATTGTAGCCATTTTGATGGGAGTGAGGTGATATCTCATTGTAGTTTTGATCTGCACTTCCCTCATAGTTAATGATGCTGAACATCTTTTCATATGCCTGTTGTCTATCTGTATATCTTCATTAGAGAAATGGCTATTCATATCTTTTGCCCATTTTTAATTGGATTGTTAGTTATTTTGTTTGAGATGTATGAGTTCTTTATATATTTTGGATATTAACCACATATCATATATACGGTTTGCAAATATCTTCTCCCAATTGTTAGGTTGTCTTTTCATCTTGTTGATGGTTTCCTTTGCTGTGCAGAAGATTTTTAGTTCGATGTAGTCCCATTTGTTTATTTTTTCTATGGTTTACCTTGCCCAGTCAGACATGGTACTTGAAAATAAGCTGCTAAGCCCAATGTCAAAGAGTGCACTGCCTACGTTTTCTTCTAGAAGTTTCATGGTTCCAGGTCTTACATTTAATTCTTTAATCCACTGAGTTAATTTTTGTGCATGCTGTGAGATAGTGGTCTACTGTCATTCTTTTGCATGTGGCTGTCCAGTTCTCTCAACACCATTTATTGAAAAGACTTTTCTTTCTCCATGGTATATTCTTGGCTCCCTTGTCGAAAATTAGCTCTCCCTGTACGTGTGGGTTTATTTCTGGGTTCTCGATTCTGTTCCACTGATCTGTGTGTCTGTTTTTGTGCCAGTACCATGCTGTTTTGGTTACTATATCTTTGTAGTATATTTTGAAATCCAGGAGTGTGGTACTTCTTGCTTGTTCTGTTTTCTCAGGAATCCTTTGGCTATTTACGGTCTTTCGTTGTTCCATATAAGTTTTAGGATTCTTTGTTCTATTTCTGTGAAAAATGTTGGGACTTTGATAAGGATTACATTGAATCTGCAGATTGCCATAGGGAGTATGGACATTTTAATGTTAATTCTTCCCATGGAAGAGCATGGAATATCTTTCCATTTCTTTGTGCCTTCTTCAATTTCTTTCAGCAATGTTTTATAGTTTTCAGTGTACAGATCTTTCATGTCTTTGGTTAAATTTATTCCTAGATATTTTATTCTTTTTCTTGCAATTGTAAATAGGATTGTATTCTTAATTTCTCTTTCTGCCACTTCCTTGTTAGTGTATAGAAATGCACATGATTTTTGTATGTTGATTTTGTATCCTGCCAATTGACCATATTCCTTTATTATTTCTAGAAGATTCTTAGTGGATTCTTTAGGGTTTTATATATATAAAATAATGTCATCTGTGATAGTTTCACTTCTTCCTTTCAAATTTGGATCTCCTTTATTTCTTTTTCTTGCTTGATTGCTCCAGCTAAGACTTCCAATAGTAAGTTAAATAAGAATGGTGAAAGTGGGCATCCTTGTCAGTTGCCTGTTCTTAGAGGGATAGCTTTCAATTTTTCTCCATTGAGAATGGTATTTGCTGTGGGTTTGTCATATATGGACTTTATTATATTGAGGTATTTTCTTTCTATACCCATTTTATTTAGAGTTTTTATCATAAATGTATCCTGTATCTTGTCAAATGCTTACTCTGCATCTATTGAGATGATCATGTGATTTTTATTCTTCATTTTGTTAATGTGGTGTGTTACGTTGATTGATTTGAGGATGTTGAACCATCTCTGCATCCCTGGAATAAATCCCACTTGATCATGTTGTATGATCCTATTAGCATATTGCTGTATTTGATTTGCTAATATTTTGTTGAGGATTTTTGCATCTATGTTCATCAGTGATATTGGCCTGTAATTTTCCTTCCTTGTGTGTCCTTGTCTGATTTTGGTATCAGGGTAATGTTGGCCTTGAATGAATTAGGAAGGGTCCTGTCTTCCTCAGTTTTTTGGAATAGTTTGAGAAGGGTAGGCATTGAATCTTCTTTAATTGTTTGGTGGAATTCTCCAGAGAAGCCATCTGGTCCTGGACTTTTGTTTTTGGGACAATTTTTGATTGCCTTTTCAATCTCCTTACTTGAGATTGGTCTGTCCAGACTTTCTATTTCTTCTTATTCAGTTTGGCAGGTTGCATAGGTCTAAGAATTTATCCATTTCTTCCAGGTTACCCAATTTGTTGGCATGTTGTTTTTCATAGTATTGTCTTATAATCCTTCGTATTTCTGCAGTATCTATTATAATTTCTCCTATTTCATGTCTAATTTTATTTATTTGAACCTTTTCTCTTTTTTGTTGATGAGTCTGGCTGAGGGTTTGTCAATTTTGTCTTCTCAAAACCAGCTCTTAGTTTCGTTAATCCTTTCTAGTATTTTTTAGTCTCTATTTCATTTATTTCTGCTCTAATTTTTATTATTTCCCTCCTTCTGCTGAGTTTGAGGTTGTTTGTTCTTTTTCTAGTTCTGTTAGGTGCAATTTAAAATTAGTTATTTGAGGTTTTTCTTGTTTGTTGAGGTGGGCCTGTATTGCTACAAATTTCCCTCTTATAACAACTTTTGCTGCACCCAATAAGAGTTGGTATGTTGTATTTTCATTTTCATTTGTCTCCAGATTTTTTTTTATTTCTTCTTTGATTTATTCATTGATCCAATGATTGGTTGTTCAGTAGCATGTTGTTTAGTCTCCACATATTTCTGACTTTTCCAGCTTTCTTCTTGTAGTTGATTTCTAGTTTCACAGCATTGTGTTCAGAAATGATACTTGAGATATTAATATTCCTAAACTTATTGAAGCTTGCCTTGTTTCCCAACTTATGGTCTCTCTTTGAGAATGATCCCTATTTATTTGAGAAGAATGTGTATTCTGCTGTTTTGGGATGGAATGCTCTCTATATATCTATTAAGTCCATCTGATCAAGTGTTTCATTTAAAACTATTTTCCTGTTGACTTTCTGTCTGGATGATCTGTACATTGATGTAAGTGGGGTGCTAAGACCCCCTACTATTATTGTGTTGCTGTTAATTTCTCCTTTTCGGTCTGTTAATAGTTGCTTTATATACTTTGGTGCCCCTGTGTTAGTTGCATATATATTAATGTGTTATGTCCTCTTGGTAGAACGTCCCTTTTATCATCAGGTACTGCCCCTCTTTGTCTCTCATTGTCTTTTTTTAACTTGAAGTCTGCCTTGTCCGATATAAGTATGGCAGCATATGCTTTCTTTTGTTTGCCATTATCTTGGAGTATTGTCTTCCATCCCTTCTTTCTGAGCCTATGTTTGTCTTTTGAGCTGAGATGTGTTTCTTGGAGGCAGCATATTGTTGGGTCTTGCTTTGAATCCATCCAGTTACTCTGTCTTTTGATTTGAGAATTCATTCCATTTACATTTAGAGTGATTATTGATATATGAGGGCTTAATGCCACTATTTAATCTCTTGTTTTCTGGTTGTTCTATGTTTCCATTGTTTCTCTTCCTTTGTATTTCCGACTGCCATTTCATTTTGGTGGTTTTCTGTAGAGGTTTTCTTTTTTTATGAATTGTGGCTCTGCTCTGATTTTTTGTGTAGTGGTTACCATGAGGTTTGTATGAATGATCTTATAGATGAAATAGTCTATTTTCTCATAGCCTCTTCTCTCCATTAGCCTAAACATTCCTTTCCTTTTCCCCTTATGAGTTATTGTGTCACAAATTATTATTTTTGTGTTGTGAGTTTTTGACTAAGTTGAAGTGTTTATAGTTACTTTTGTTGATTTCCTTCCCTTTATCTTTTAAATTATAATTGAGTAGTTGCTTCCCTGAACTGATAGAGAGCTGTAGTTTTCTGATTTTGTCTGCCAACTTATCTCCTTGCTCAAAGCTTTGTAGATCTTTGCCTTTTTGTTTCCAGTATGAGGGCATCTTTAATCATTTGTTGTAGAGGAGGTCTAGTGGCAATGAACTCCCTCAGCTTTTGTCTTATCTTGGAAAGCTTTTTTTTCTCCATTGTTTCTGAAGGAAAGTTTTGCTGGATAGAGTATTCATGGCTGAAATTTTTTGTCTTTCAGTATTTTGAATATATCATTCAATTCTCTCCTAACCTTTAAGATTTCTGCCAAGAAATCAACTGAAAGCATGATAGGGGTTCCTTTGTAGGTTAATTTCTTCTGCCTTGCTGATCTTAATAATTTTTCTTTGTCATTGGCTTTTGCCAGTTTTACTATTATATGCCCTGGAAAAGATCTTTTAGCATTAATGTAATTTGGTGCCTATTAGTTTAATGTATTTTTAAATCTAGTTCCTTCCTCAGGTTTGAGAAGTTCTCAGCTATTATTTCTTTGAACAAGCTCTCTGCTCCTTTCTCTCTCACTTCTGGACTATCTATAATCCTTTGTTGCTCTTCCTAATTGAGTTGGATATTTCTTGAAGAATTTGTTCCTTTTTAAAAATCTTCTCTTTCCTCCCCTACCTGTAGCATTTCTATCTCTCTATCCTCTAACTCACTAATTCTTTCCTCCATAACATAAGCTCTATTTTTTAAGGATTCTAGATTATTTTTTAATTTCATTATTTGCGTTCTTATCCAGAATTTCTGCTTTCCTAAAAAATAGTTTCAATCTCTTTGGTGATGTATTCTTCTCATTAATTTTATTCCTGAGCTCAATGGACTGTGTTTCTGATTTTCCTTGTAATTTGTTGAGTTTCTTTATGACAGCTATTTTGAATTCTCTGTCATTTAGATTGTAATCTTCTTTGACTTCAGGATTGGTTTCTGGAGACTTGTCATTTTCCTTCTGGTGTGAATTGTTCCTC
This sequence comes from Equus asinus, assembly GCF_041296235.1. Lineage (NCBI taxonomy): Eukaryota > Metazoa > Chordata > Mammalia > Perissodactyla > Equidae > Equus > Equus asinus. The sequence goes on from NC_091802.1 coordinate 15,689,955, forward strand.
TAGTTTCTCATGTTGTTTGATGAACTAATCTTTTGTCATCGCATTTGTGGTAGTATTAGGTCGCTGATTCTACTTACTACCACTAGGGGGAAGCAGGAACTGAGTTTCTTTATTTTCATAGAAGATTAGCCTTGCGGTAACATTCACCACCAGTCCTCCTCTTTTTGCTGAGGAAGATTGGCGCTGAGCTAACATCTGTGCCCATCTTCCTCTACTTTATCTGTGGGACGTCTGACATGCATGGCTTGATAAGTGGAGTACAGGTCCATGCCTGGGTTCCAAACCAGCGAACCCTGGGTCACAAAAGTGTAGTGTGGAAAATTAACTGCTATGCCACTGGGTCAGCCCCCAAAGGAGCTGAATTTCTGACCCCACCCCCTCTTCTGGAAGTTGTGGGGGTACTATGGGCATTTCCACTGGCCTGGAGAGCATTTGGGTGCATGTGTAGACTGTGCTTAATGGGCAAGGCTTCCACACAGGGTCCAAGGGTGGGCCACTCCTTGGGGCTGCAGCAGCATAGTATGCTCTCCCACCACTGAAAAAGTGACCACAAGCTGTCAAATGCTGCTATCACATCTTCCTTTGCTCCCCCCAAGGCACATTCCCACTTTCGGGAACAGCAGTTCTATGGGTGCTTGCACAGACCAGAAATGCACTTGTCCTGGTGTAAAGATCTGTCACCACCTCTTCCTGAAGTTGCACCAGCCACTATACTTGGTGGGTGGGGCTTCCTCCTGGGTACCAAGCCTGAGACCCTCCTTGGGACTGCAGCAGTATGGGAGGCTCCCCTATTGCCAGGAAGGTGATCACAAGTGGAATAAGGATTGCTGCCCCCTCTTCCTATAGTCACCCCAGGGTGCCTTCCCACTTTTGAGGTGTAGCAGTACTATGAGCATTCATGTAGACCAGGAATACAATCACCCCAGTGCATTGATCTCCTGCCACTTCTTCTTGCAATCTTGCCAGCCCCTGTGCTTGGTGGGTTGGGCTTCCTCATGGGTACCGAACCAGGGCTACTTCTTGGGGCCACAGTGGCACAGTGGGCTCTTCCACCACCAGAAAAGCTATCATGAGCAGTCTAAGGGCTGCAACTACCTCTTCTTACAGTCACCCTGGGGTGTATACCCACTTTTGGGGCACAGTGGTACTGTGGCTGCTCACACCAGGCTGGAAAGTATTTCTGTGTGTGCACAGGGCTGCCAGGGAAGGGCAGGGAGTGATCACCTATCTCCACAACTTCCTGGAGGGCCAGTGAACCCACCTTCAGATGTATAGCTGCATCAATCTCTCAGGCATCCTTTTGTTTTGTGTGGGTTTCTTCTACTGGTCAATGAATGTCCATTCGGTTGTAATTCAAAGAGGGAGAGATAAAGGGAGCAGCTCGCTCCACCATGTTGCTGACATTCTGTAATATAGCTTTAATCAAATGGTTTCTTTGAAGTCTCACACCATGTTTTTCTTTTTTTATTGTATGTTTTTCCCTTTAGCTCTTGACATGATCATTTAAATATATTGGTTTTTGAATATTGAAACAGCTTCTCATTTCCATAATAAACTCCACTTGATAGTGATATATTATCTTTTTCATATACTGTATTGTTAGATTTAATTTGTTTGTATTTTTTAGGAAGTATTTCTTCCTGTTCTTTATGCTGCAAGAGTTTGCATAGAATTAATGTTATTTCTCCCTAAAGTGGTTCATATAATTAACCATCAAAGCCATCTTGTCCTGAGGTTTTCTTTGTCAGAAAGATTTTACCTACAAATACAATATCTTCATGAAAATAACTAGTCAGGTCATCTATTCTTTGTAAGTGAGCTTTGGAAGTTGTGTCTTTCAACAAATGTGTCAATTTCATCTAAGTTTAGCAATTATGAACAAAGAATTGTTGATAATATTCCATTATTATTCTTTTAATGTCTGTAGGGGTCTGCAGTGATATTTATATTTTGTGTTTTTTCTTTTTTCCTTCTCTTGCTCATTCTGACTAAAAGTTTATTTTATTTTTCAAACAGCCAAGTTTTAATTTCAATTATTTTTATTATTCATTTGTCTATTTTCAATTTCATTATTTTTTTCTCATTTTGTAATTTCCTGTCTTTCTCTTGCTTTAATTTGCTCTTCTTTTCCTATGTACTTAAGTTGGAAGCTTACTGATTTTAGACCTTAGTTCTTTTGTAATATAAACATATAATGCTATAAAGTTTACTTTCAACACTGCTTTAGCTGCATCTTACTAATTTTGATACACTGTCTTTTCATTTTAATTTAAAATAGTTTCTAATTATCCTTGGGATTTCCTATTTGATACATGGGTTGTTTAGAAATGTGATGCTTACTTTCCACACATTTAGGATATGCCTTCTTCATACCAAATACAAAAACTATTTCCAGGCACATTGTACATCTAAATGTGAAAGATTTTAAATAGAATAAAATAGAACATAAAATTTGCTGGAAAATAAAAAAGATATTAAACCCTTGGAGAAAGGAAACATTTCACTTAAAAGTAATTTAAAACACTAGTTATAAAGAGAATGATTGATTAAAAGATCTACTTTTAAAATTTTGTCATCAAAAGATACCATTAAGAGAGAGAGGTGAAGACGGTGGTGTAGGTGAACTCTGAACTCACCTCCTCCCATGGACACACCAAATGTACAACTACTCTTGGAATAATTACCTCTTAGACAGGACTGAAAACTGGATAAAAAGAACCCATGTGAAAAGGGGCAGTCATGCCTGAGGTGTAAGAGGCCAAAATTCCTTTCTGGAGAGAAAAAGAAAAGCCATCTTTGAAAGCCAAGGTGCTTCACAGCTGGCCAGGAGCAATCCTAAGGTATGCAGCCTTCCCTGGAGGAGTGGGGGACCTGAGCAGGGGTCTCAAATCTATCAACGTGATACACCACATTAATAAAAGGAAGAATAAAAATCACATGATTATCTCAATAGATACAGAGAAGATATTTGACAAGGTGCAACATCCATTTATGATAAAAACTCTCAATAAAATTAGTATAGAAGGAAAGTACTTCAACATAATAAAGGCCAGTTATGACAAACCCATAGACAACATCAGACTCAACAGTGAAAACTGAAAGCCATCCATCTGAGAAAAAGAACAAGACAAGAGTGCCCCCTCTCACCACTCCTTTTCAAAATAGTACCAGAGGTTTTAGCCAAAGAAATTAGCAAAAACAAATAAAGGGAGTCCAAACTGGAAAGGAAGAAGTAAAACTTTCGCTGTTTGCAGATGACATGATTCTGTTTATAGAAAACCCTAAAGAATCCATCAGAAAACTATTGGAAATCATCAACAACTACAGCACAGTTGCAGGGTACAAAATCAACCTACCAAAATCAGTTGTATTTCAATACACTAATAATGAGCTAGCAGAAAAAAAGTCAAAAATACAATCCCATTTACAACTGCAACAAAGAGAATAAAATATCCAGCAATAAGTTTAACCAAGGAGGTGAAAGACTTATATACTGAAACTATAAGACATTGCTGAAAGGAATTTAAAAAGACATAAAGTAATGGAAAGTTATTACATGCTCATGGATTGGAGGAATAAAAATTATTAAAATGTTCATACTACCTAAAGCAATCTACAGATTCAATGTAATCCCTATCAAATCTCCAGCGACATTTTTCACAGAAACAGAATAAAGAATCCTAAAACTTACATAGATCAACAATAAGTTTTGGCATGTGTGTAAACATTTTTGTTGGTTCAAGATATATTTTATTTCTCTTTTGATTTAATCTTTGACCCACTGGTTGTTCAGAAGTGTGTTGTTTAATTTCTTCATAGCTGTAAGTTTTTCAGCTTTCCTCCTGTTAACGATTTCTATTTTTGTATCATGTGGTCAGAAAAGATACTTGATATTATTTCAATTATCTTAACTTTGTTAAAATTTGTATTGTGACCTAACATATATTCTTTCCTGAAGAATGTTCTAGGTGCACTTGAGAAGAATGTGTATTCTGCTGCTGTTGGGTAGAATGTTCTGTATATGTATGTTAGGTCCATTTGGTCAAGAATTAGTTCAAGTGCAATGTGTCTTTATTGATTTCCTGTCTGCATGATCTGTTCATTGTAGACACTGAGATATTGAAGTTTTCTCCTATGGTTGTAATTGCTGTCTGTTTCTCTTATCAGATCTGTTACTATTTATTTGATATATTTAGGTGCTTCAATGTTGGATGCATATATACTAACGAGTGTTATATCTTCTTGATGAATAGACCCCTTTATCACTATGTAGTGACCTTCCTTTGTCTTTTGTTATCATTTTTTACTTAAAATCCGTTTTGTCTGATATAATTATAGCTACCCTTGTTCTTTTAGATTCCATTTGAATGAAATATCTTTTTCCTTCCTTTCACTTTCAGTCTACATATGTCCTTACAGCTGAAGTGATTCTCTTGTAGGCAGCATATAGTTGGGTCTTTGTTTTGTTGGGGTTTTCTTTATCCATTCATGTACTCTATGTCTTTTGATAAGATAATTTAATCCATTTAGATTTAGAGTAACTATTTATAGGTAAGAGCTGACTATTGTCATTTTGTTAATTGTTTTCTGGCTGTTTTGTAGTTCCTTTGTTCCTTTCTTCCTTTCTTACTGTCTTGTGATTTGATTTTATTGCAGTGCTATGCTTTCATTCCTTTCTCTTTATCTTTTGTGTTTTATGTTTTGCTCTATGGTTACCATGAGTCTTAAATAAAGCATCTTACAGTCATAACAATCTGTTTTAAGCTAACAGCTTGTTTGATTGCATTCCAAAAGCCTACAATTTTCCCCTACCCAATATTTTATGTTTTTGATGTCACAATTTACAACTTTTTGTGCTGTGTATCCATTTGCAAATTTTTGTAGCTATAGTTATTGTTAATACTTTTATCATTTAAACTTTATACTAAAATTAAAATTATTTACACAGCACCATTACAGTATTAGAGTACTCTGAATTTCTTATATACTTACCTTTACCAGTGAGTTTTATACTTTCATATATTTTCCTGTTACTAATTAGTGTCATTTTATTTCAACTTGAAGAACTCCCTATAGCGTTTATTATATGGCAAGTCTAGCAAATCTTTCATTTCATTCTTTGTATTCTTCAGCTCCAGAATTTCTGTTTGGTTTTTCTTCATAATTTTCATTTCTTTGTTCAACTTCTTGTTTGCTCATGTATTGTCTTCCTGATTTTGTTGTTTTCTATCTGTGTTCTCTTGTAGCTTCCTGAGTTTCTTAAAACAATTATTTTAAATTCTTCATGTGGAAATTCATAGATCTCCATTTCTCTGAGGTCAGTTACTAGAAAATTATTGTGTTTTGTTGATGACATGCTTTCTTTATTTTTTGTGTTCTTAAACTGCTATCTTCACATTTAACGAAGTAGTCACTTCTTCCAGACCTCACTGAGTGGCTTTGAGAGGAAAATATCTTCACTATTCAATCCACTAGCAAATCTGATGTTCTCTCAGAACTTTACTATGGATGTGTCCACTCCACACCTCTTGTTCCTTTGTGGGAACAAATTCTTAAGATTGTATGCTTTCTCCATATCCTGCAAAGCCAGGCCAGGTGCTGAGAGTCTCTCCTTTGTTTTCCCTAGGTGCCCTGAAATCTGTCCTTTCTCTCAATCCTGCAGAGACCAACCGGCTTTCTGCACATGCTCGCAAGCCATCTATAAAGGCTTACACTCACCATTCATAGGGTTGTATGCAGGGAGTTGCCCATGAGGGAGTAGGTGCCGGGGTCCCGCCCCGGCTGAGTCCAGGTTCCTGAGGGATGGACGGCGTCGGCGCAATGAGGGGAAAATAAAGAGGACGTGAGACTTGGGTTGGTGTTAGCAAGTCCGACTTTGTGCACAAGTGTCATTTATATATTTTTCAGGATTAGTACAGAAATGGTTCTACAAATATTCTCAGAGAGATAAGGAAGTAAAAAAACGAGCACAAGAATATTTATTAGCATTCCATTCTATATAGCATAAGGTTAATGATCGTCTTCTCCGCAACTAACTAGTGTTTGTTGTCTCTAAGCTAAAAGAGATAGGTACCTAGACACCTGTTGTAATTCATGGTAAAGTTAAATCAAAGAGAGAAGGTCCAGGCCTCCAGACAGGACAGCTGTTTACATCCTGGGGGAGCCATCCCTGCCTCCCTCAATCATTTACGCCATTAGTGTAGATGTTTAATGGGAACAAAAGGCGACTCCAGGGTATCTTATCCCCAGGGCTATCTGCATTCTCAGCGGGCAGTTAAACATCTTTACATTTTAGCGCCCTTTAGGGGGTGAAAGCATTCCTTTGTCTTTTAGATTGTGGAGTTAACAGTCCCTTAAACACACTGCCGGAGAAAGTATGGTTTTGTTAGTAAAGTAAAGGGCTGAAAAGCTAAGCTAAACTATGTATCTTCAAGAATAAAAAACAGAAATAAGTATAGACATAACCTTGCTAGAAAGCATGCATATAATTCAGAAAATATCAGGAGTGTTGGCCGGCCATTCTTCACCGAGGGGCATCCCTGCACCCCTCGACCCTTCTACTCATTAATTGTTTATTATTTATTGCTTTTAGGAGAAAACCTCTATAACATTTTAACAGAAAGCAGAAGGTCAAGAATAATATATAGATACTTCTTGATCATCCAATTAACCAGCAAACTTAGAAGGACGATGCATATATATATTTAGACAGAGAACTGGAGGGAGAAGGAAACATTAGCCAGATGGAGGCCATAAGCCTAATTCGACATCTTATCTGGACAGGATTCCTTTCTGCTTGTCTCAAATGGGACTGTGTGCTCCTCCGTTAATTAACTGAAAAATATCTTGAAAGTTACCTGCCCGTGGTCACCTTCTCTTACTATATCTAATTTTCCCGGGAGGTAGTGCCTCCCAAGCAGCCACCCAAAGGAGTGAAAACTGGAGGTAAAGAAAGGAAAAGGAATGAAGGGCAATTAGAAGCAGCACAGGTTTCAGAACTATGTGAGGGGCCGGCCAGTTATTCTTCACCAGGGGGCGACCCTGCACCCCTAGGCGTTAATCAGCTGGACCCTGTCAAACAGCTGATCAAATGATGTAGCCACGGCTCCCAGCAAGTAGGTGAGGCACAGACCTTTGGGGATGCCCCTGGATCAGTTGGGGGCTCCACAGGTGAGACATCCTAAGCCTCTCATAGGCAGGCTTCCGAATGGAGTCCACAAAGTGGTTAGTAACATTAGCGATCCTTTGATCTTTCTGAGCCCTGGTTCCTGTGCTCCAAGCCTCTCTCAACACCTTAGCCATGCCAATCACCTCAGTATTCTGGGTGGGGCAAGAGAGAGGTGACCCTCTTTGGCAGCATCCTACACAGTTGGGGAAGGTGCTCACTTACTACAGTCTCACTTTCCCCTATGGGAGAAATCATAGGCTGAGGGTGTGTCCCCTCTCTCTTGGCACTGAGTCATGCCACCTTAGGGGAGAGATGGCACAGGTAAAGTGACACTGTTCTTCTTACCCTCTTCAGTGCATCTATTCTCCGATTTTTTGCTCCAAGTGTGCTGTACTCTCTCTGCTCGACTCCCAATCTCCCAAAAAAGACCTCTCATCCATAAGTGGTTATCAAAATCAATGTTCTGGAGAGGAGTTTATGGTAGAAAATTCTTATTCCACCATCTTGCTGATGTCACTCTCCAAATTCTGTCCTTTTAATCTTTCTTCTGGAAGGACTTCTGAAGCGTGTCCTGCACATTACAAATTTATATCCAGAAATGGCAATTCTGCCTTAAATGCCAATTAAAATATTTTTCTCATCGTTATTCATTTCTGTTATTTATGTTTTAATTTATTTTTCATTCTGAATTTGTTTTCGTTTTATACTCTCTCTTATTTACAATGTCCTAAACATAGAAAAAAAATAATTTCTAAAAAAATTTTTGTTCCTTTTCTGAAATTTCTTTCAAGTATTATTTTTTCTTCCAAGTATTTAAGGTGTTGCTCACTTTCTCTTAGTCTGAAAATACATCTCAAAAATCATTCCTTTTAAAAAAATGTCTTTAAATGAGAAGGGATTTAACCGAGTCTGAAATTTGTCGAGACAATTAAATTTAGTCTTTCTCGCCATTAAAAGGTCTTTATCTTGGAGGAGTAGAGTGTCAGATTCTTTTGATAAAGTAATAAAAGTCATAGTTACTATCCACAACAAATATTTGCAATGTTTTAAGCTTAAAGCACCATTTTCTACATAGCTCTCTTCTATACCATGGTACCCAAATTGGTAGCTAGTATATAAAAGATGGAAGTGGTGAGGGATTAAGATATGGACACCAACATCAAAATGTCTTTACTAGGAAGAAAATATTTATCATGGGATTTCATCTTATCCATGCCTGGGGAGCCCATGTCCTGGACACTGGAGCATAGTCTGAACACAGAGCAGGTAACAACACAGCAGATAGGATGGTGTAATCTAAAAAACATCTGGAGGGAAATGCAATTCAGAAAATGCTGTTACAACAGCTACCATGAGCAGAATATGATAAAAGATTTTGGAAAGTTGTATAACAACTACAGAAGTAAAGTAGGAATTAGTAAAATAACAGTTAGCTATATAGCAGGCTCTGTTTTAAGAACTTTCCAAATATTACTTCACTTAATCCTTATAAAAACTTTATGAAGACTTTTTATTAATATTCCCATTTTAAAGATGAGTAAGTATGTTAAATAACGGTTCACAATCAATCACAGCCAGTAAGTGGCAGAGCCAGGATTGAAAGCCAGCAAAAGCTCACAGTCTTCACCACAATCCTCTATAGAAAGGGAGTGATCTCTCTGCCGCAGGAGGTGCTATGTCATAGGATAACGACCATTAATCAGGACTTTCATAAAGATGACACATACATGAAGAGGACTAGATAACATCTAGGTCCATTCCATCTTTAAGAATCTAAAAAATCAAGAGAACTACCATCGGCATGCTAGATAAATAAAGTATAACTCCCATGCTAACCTTCCTCAGGTAGAATTCTGGAAAAAAATGAAATAGAATTCTTTTTCTTTGCCAAACTAACACTAAAAAGGCTTCAGTGTAGGCTGGAACTAAGACCATGAGCTGCATTGTTCCACAGTCCTTGTAGCTTTCAAGAAGTGGTTAGTTTGTGCTCAACAGCAGAGGACAGGGGCCCACATTCCAACAAAGAGGCTAGAATAGGTCAACCCAGAGTTTTGACCCTGGAGACACCTCTCTGGGAAACCCTCTTGCCCATCTTTCCTTCTAGGAAAGAACTCTGAGAACAATTCCTCTTGAGGACCACTGAGTCTCCTCAGGACACAGCTGTAGGAGTGTGTAATGAGTCTCAACAATTACTCTGACTATGGCCAGAATGAAGACCCAAGGGAGTCATGTTTCAAAAGACCTTATAACCTAGCAAATAAATCTTCTCTGTGCTATGACCATTCCGCTTCCTTGAAGAGGAAACTGGAATCCTTGTCTTCAGGTTCCATCCAGGATAGATCTTTCTGCCTCTTCTGCTCCACAGTTGGGAAACTCAGGGCTCCTCTTTCCAAACCATCCCAGTCCTATCTCCTTTGCTGCAGGAACAGAGGACCCCCTCTCCAGACCTACTACTGACACTTTCTCCAGCATGCCTGCCACCTGAGAGGAATATTAGCAGGTCTCGACCAGCTGACCGTAAACTTCCCTTTCGTGGAAGAGGAGTAAAGGCCACAGAACCAGGACACTTTTTGACAGCATCTGAGCTAACTCTCTAGGTATGGGCTGTGGACACTGGAGAACAATGGGGTCTTTATGACAGTGACATCAAGGGATAGAAAGCCAGCAAGTGCACTGCCTGCATTATATCCTTTGACCTTCACAAAACCCCCAAGAGGTAAGCAGAATTATTTTGTCATTTTATCAGATGAAAAAAATGATGAACCGAATTGCCTAAAGTCAAACAGAGACAGAGTGGCAAAACTAGGACTCACATCTTGACTCCAGAACCCAAGTCCTCAAGCTCAGATGGATAAAGGTAGAGAGAAAGAGACAGACAGACAGACAGACAGACAGAGAGTGGACCCTCCCCTTCTGATCGTGCTTCTCCTTGGTTTGTGTCCCAAAAAAGCAGGATGAGGAAGGGATAGTTCTGATTTTGTTATCTCAATACTGAGCTCTCTCCACCTCCTGAAGTAATATTGTCTGTGTGTGTGTGTGGGGGGTGCATGTGTGTGCACTAGCATTCACACAAGTGCATTATCTTAGAGAGGAGCTAAAGACGACCCTCCTTCCACTCCCATATTCAATGGTGCATGCTAACAGGCTTCTTCAGGAAATTATGTTATTTCACTGTCAAAGCACTGAGTAGCTGAACTATTCAGAGTCTCACAGCTCGCAGAAGATGCCTCTTTGGTCTATTTGCTGCCCCCAAAGACAGGGGAAAGCACTTGGCCTCTTCTGTCCCTTCCAAACCTTCCTCTGCACCATCATACTCACGTGACGATATCTCAGAACATAAACATTTTCGAGGAAGGTGGATTTCAGTGACCCAGCATTGCCTGGGACTCTGGCTTACTTCTAGCAAACTGGAGGCTCTCTCTCTGCCTCTAGCATCCATGCTGAGGCATCCCCTGCTCCTCTCCCTGGGTGCATGTGGTTCTTTACCTCTTTCTCCAGGTTTTCTGCAGAACTCTTTTCTCCCCAGGATGACACGCTGACATCTGGCACTGAGGATCTCTGTCCTCAATCCCAGTACTCAGAAACTTCTCTGCTCTGATATCTTGTTTCTTTAGTTCCTGCATTGATTATACCAACCACTTATTTTCCATTGCTATTCTTACATTCTTTAATTGTGTATCATTTTATTTCCTCGTGGCTGTCCTTGCACCAGAATATTATTCAAAATGTTGCCTTCTTGGTCAGTCATTTAATGTATATGCCCAAATACCTATGTTTATGTTAAACAAAAGGTTGTATATCTCTATTGCCAGAAAAGGTTAGTGCAACTCAAATCCACTAGACTATCTTCATACCTAATGAATAAAGTCCAAATTACTCGTGTTGGTCAAATCCCTCCACAGTATAAACCAAAACTTCTTTTTGTTATTGGATTCTTCCTGTTCCCTCATCTGTACCCTCAGCTCCTGATAAAGACACATAACACATTTCTGCCTGGAGTTGCCCTCCGTTGTCTGAATAATTTGCCTTGGAATTTTTCTCCATGATAAGGAAATTGAACTTCATCTGTTAGGTGATGGGCAGGCAATGAGTGGTTTTAAAGAGATGGACACAATCACATTTGTATTTTATAAATACAACTTTGAGTGCAGTAAACAGATGTCCCTATAAATAAGCCTGGGTAAGCATCATATGTGGCCTCTAGATTTCTCTTCCCAGTGGAAATAACTTCCATTTATTTTCAACCTCTTCACAAGGAACACAGAGAGTCTCCTACATTCACTGTAGAATGGACTTGAACCACCAGCTCCACGGCCACACTCTAGACTCGATTATCATTCAACATGTGAAATCTTTATTTTAAACTCTTTATTTATTATAATATTATTAAAGCACCAGAATGACAAAGAGAAAAACATAATAAAAACTCATCATCTAGATTTAACAAATGCAACATTTGGTCATACTTGCCCCAAATTTTTTAAAGAAATAAATATTATAGATACATTTGAAACACCCTTTGTTCCCATTTAAATCTCATTTTTCTCCCTCTCACTCCAGTGATAACTAGAATTCTAGAGTTGATAGTATACTCCCAGGCAAGATTTATACTTTTACTACACACATGTGTATTATTTTATGTATTAAAATGTTCATATACTGTGTGATACAGAATATATCTTCCAGTAACTTGCATTTTCCGTTATTTTAAAAAATTTATCCACATGAATTCATTCACTTTCACTGTTGTGCAGCATTCATTAATAAGAAATTGGCACAATTTACCTAACCATTCTTCTGTGGGTAGGCTACTTCCAAGTTTCCTCTATGATGGTATACATCCCCGTGAATGTCTTCATGAACAGAAGCTAGAGTTTCTCTAGGGTCTAATGTGGAAGCGGGACTGCTGGATCACAGGTGGATGAATTCCAGCTTTCCTAGAAATGGGCTAATTGCTCTTCAAATGGCAATACCAATTTTTCCACTTCTTCACAACATTTAAAATTGTCAGACCGCTATACTTTTACACGTTCCAAGATGGAGATTGTTCAATTTTGTTTTAGTTTTGTGAAACATCTTTCTTTTCTTATTGGCCAGACCGGCTTTCCCTTCTATGACTTGCCTATTCTAGCCTGCTGCCCACTATTTCCTACTGGGTTTTTCATCTCTTTCCTACTAGTGTGAAGGACTTTTATGTATTCTGAATGCTAATCATTAATTGATACATGTGTAGCAAATACCTCTTTCAATTCATGGCTCGTCTTTTCCGTTCTTTTATGGTGTTTTCATACAAATGTTTCAATTTTAATGTAATTAAATTTTACAATATTTTCTCTTATGTTTTGTGTATTTTGTGCCTGGTGTAAGAAACTATTTCCTACCCTTATATCATAAACGTATTTTCTCCTTTTTCTTCCAAAATTTTGTCATTTTGTTCCTTTCAATTAATCCTTTAGACGTTATTTTTCAGTATTATTTTTTATAAGTGAGTATCCAGTTATCCCATCACTCTTTACTAAAGACTCAGTCCATCCCTTTCCTGCCTGTAACTATTATTTATATACCAATTTCTGAAAAATGCTTGGTCTGTTCTGGGCTCTCTAGTCTGTTACATGGATCTATTTTTCAGTCCCTGTGCCAGTATAACTCCACTGTTCAAATTACCATAATAAATCATTTTGAGACGTGACAGGGTAATTCCTTTCTCCTTATTCTTTTTTTCTGAAATTGACTTAGTTCTTCTTGGCTCCTCATTCTTCTACATGAATTTTAGGATTAGTTTGGTAACCCTCGTGTTTAAAAGAAAGCTGTGGTATTTTGATTGGCTTGCATCAAATTCTTAGATTAATTGGAGGAGAATTGACATTTTTACTACATTGAGTACTTCCAATAACAGTGCTTATCTCCACATTATTTTATGTATTTTTTTCTTAAGAAAACTTCTGTAATATTTTATGCCAGTCTTAGAAGCTATTTGTTGGAATTATTTTAGATTATTTAAAATTTCTCTTGCTATGGTGAATGGAGAGTTTTTAAAAAGTAAATAATTTCTAATTTATTACTTTTATTTATTTATTAAGTACAGGAACAATACTGATTGTCTTTAATATTGATTTATATCCAATAAACTTCCTAAAATTTATTACTTTATCTATAGATTCCCTTGGATTTTCATTGTAGACGACCATAATTTCTGTGAACTTTCTCCATTTTGCTTCTTCTTTTCCAATTCTTATACAGAAGAATTTTTTTGTAGTGCTCTTTTCACAAAGAGGCTAACACTTCAATTAGATCTGCATCCCCAGTCCTAGCATATAATTCACATGTATACCATGGGAGACACTGAGAATCGGTGATTGAATTAATTATAAATTGAATTTATTGTTGAATAGAAGTTCTTTAGAAAAATTAGTGAATTACATAGGATATCCTAGACTATAATAACAAATAGATCACAAAATATATAATTGTGTAAACAGAATAAAAGTTTATTTCTCTCCTATGTAACAGTCCCAGTGGGTGACCTCTTGGTGGATGATGGCTCTCCTGGATGTGGAGAACTAGGGACAGAGGCAGTTTCCATTATACGACTCCTCCATTCCATTTAGTCTCCTGACAATTTGCATTCAGTTGGCCCAACGGGAAAGAGAGCATGGAGGAAGCCCAGAACTGGAACGCATGGATGGGTTACCTAGATCTCAGTCACATAATAACACCTGAGTGCAAGGGAGCCTGGGAGATGTAGTCGAGGTGAGTGCCCACAAAGAGAACGATGTGGAAATTTGAGTGAGCAGCTAGTAGTCTCTGCCACAAGTAGTATGGTCACAAAGTGCAAGATGGACCAAAGAGAAGGGAAACAATGGTTAAGCAGTTAAGGGAATATTACAGTATTTCAGGTAGAAAATAATGATGGTCAAAACTAAAGCACTGAGACAATAAGTAGAAAAGTTATGTAAGAATTATTTTAAATGACGAGTGAACAAGATCAGATATAGCAGTGAGCGATAAACTGGATGAGTGTGCCTATGAGCTCTCCATATATGGGGAACCCATAACATAAACCTGGATACAATTCAAGAAGTTTTGAGTGAAAACTTATTGGTGCATAAAATGAACAATATCCACAATAATCTCTCTGGAGGAGATAAAAATTAGAAAGATATGGTTTTCCTGTTCAAAAAAAAGCTTGCAGACTACTTAGATTGGATATGCAGCATATGGGATTTGCTCAGACGTGTTACAGTATGACAAATGTGGAAATATAGGGAAGAGAGACAAAGCCTACAGATGCACACCTGAGAGTCTACTAAGAGGTAGTTGAAGCCCCTATGGAGCTGCATGAGTCACCAAAATAAATAATGAAACAGAGGAAGGGAAAAACAAGGAAATAAGTATTATGCTTATATATATTTAAAGGATTGGAAAAGAGATAAAATCTATCAAAGAGATAGTAAAAATATGGTTTGAAAATGGAACACCTGGGGAGGAATTTCATTGGACTTGCTTTGCAGGACCTATTCCCAGTTGTCTTTCTGATTTACAATCTTCTAAGACAAGTATAGTCACCTGATACCACCTGGGCTCTGGAATCACTCTGAGATTATTCAGTGGAACAATTTCTAATTGTCCAGGATGCTCCTTGTACAACACATTCTTTGTGCTGGAGTGCTTTCTTCAAATACTCCAAAATGCTGTCCTTTCCTTATCATATGTAATAAAAATAGTGTGCCAACCTGGTTTCTCCATTAAGTTGTAAGGTCCCTGAGAGCAGAGGCTGTCATATATGTTGAATAAATGGATAAATAAACTATATTTTTCACAGGTTCATGATTGTTCCACGAGATCTGGCAGAGTATCTAGCACATGTCAATTGAAAGGCAATTATTTGATAAGTTATTAAATCCTTGGTGGTTGGGTAATGGTGCTGGGATCAGAAGGATGGGCACCTCTGACTCACATCGCTCACTTCTCAGACAAAAGTGTCAATGGCTATCTGACAATTAGTCCAACTGATGAACAGGGATTATTTCCCCCCAAATATTGGCTATCTTTGGGTTTATTACACCTAGGTATAAACACAAGTAATCAAATGTGCTAGATAAAGTTACACAGTAACTTCACTAATAATTCTTCTCTTCTTTCTTCTTTCTTTCTTCTTCCTTCTCCCCTTTTAGAACCTAACAGCCATGAGGGAAAGAAACCAATCCTCCACCCTGGAATTCATCCTCCTGGGAGTTACGAGTCAGCAGAAACAGGAAGATTTCTTCTTCATCCTCTTCTTATTCATTTACCCAACCACGTTGATTGGTAACCTGCTCATCATCTTGGCCATTCACTCTGACATTCACCTTCACAACCCCATGTATTTTCTCCTTGCCAACCTCTCCTTTGTCGACATCTTCTTCTCCTATGTAACACTCCCTAAGACGCTGATGAACTACCTCCTGAACACCAAAGCCATCTCCTTTGGGGGATGCCTAACACAGATGTATTTCATGATTGCCTTGGCTAACACAGATAGCTATATGTTGGCTGCGATGGCATATGATCGTGCTGTGGCCATCAGCCGCCCGCTTCATTACACAACAATTATGAGCCCACGATCTTGTGTCCTGCTAGTTGTTGGATCTTGGGTGGTTGGAAATGCCAATGCCCTCCCCCACACTCTGCTCACAGCTAAGTTGTCCTTCTGTGGAAACCAGAAAGTGGCCAATTTCTACTGTGACTTTGTCCCTTTGCTCAAGCTATCCTGTTCTGACATCCAATTTAATGTGAAAATGATGTACTTAGGGGTTGGTGTTTTTTCTGTGCCATTACTATGCATTATCATCTCCTATCTTTGGGTCTTTTCCACAGTCTTACAGGTTCCATCCACCAAAGGTGTGCGTAAAGCGTTCTCCACCTGCGGTTCCCACCTCACAGTTGTTTCTTTGTATTATGGGACAGTCATGGGTATGTATTTCCGCCCTCTAATTAGTTACACTCTAAAGGATGCAGTGATAACTGTGATGTACATGACAGTGACCCCAATGTTAAATCCCTTCATCTATAGTCTGAGAAATCGGGACATGAAAGCTGCCCTGGGGAAACTCTTCAGCAAGAGAATCTCCTCATAACCTGTGTGAGATCATAATGGAGCCTGCAGTCTCCAATGACGATGTACTTGTAAATCCATCCCCAATGTCCTCCCCCTCCAAGAAGCCACCTTTGATCTTTACACTAGAAATTCTTCTTCTCAAAACGTTGTAACAATTTATGAGACACGTTATTGATATACATTTCTACTCCTTTTGGCAGAGTGGCAGCACAAAATATTGGGTTTATGTCCGGGCTTTACGTTGACTATCAGAGTAAAGTAGGGAAAGAATGAGGCTCAGCTTCTATATCTACATGTAGGAATAATAATATCTGCCCAGCCACTGTCATAAGGTGTGAGGATTGCAATAATTCATACTTCAAAGGCTATAAATCACTATTCACATGTCATTTTTATTGGATTACTATATTTAATCACCCTTACTATGCTTACAAGCCTCTTAACACAGGAGCTGTCTTAACACATCACTGTACCTTTCAGTGATTTTCAAGACTGTACCAAACAGTCTTGGTCATATAAAGTGCACCCAAAGAATATTTGTGGAAAGTAGAATGAATGAATGAAAATATCAGCCTCTGAAATGTAATCTGATAATGATTATACATAATCATACCGGACACTACCCATCCATTATATACCTGGTATGTCAATTAGGATCCATTCTGGAAATATAAACCACAGCACGTATGTTTAAAGCAAGAAGATTTAATACAAGAAATTACATACATAGGTGTATCTTGAAAAAGAATAAAGGTAAAATCAAAAAAACAGACAAATGCTGAGGTAACCCAGAGACTATAAACTGCAGAAAGAAGCTACATCCTCCAGACCTGGAAGAAATGGCTATATTCCTAGAAATAAAGGATACCCACTCTTTCCACTTCTGTTCAAAATAGTACTAGAAGTCCTAGCCAGAGACATTGGTCAAGAAAAATAAATAAAAGGCATCAAAATTGGAAAAGAAGAAACAAAAGAATCTCTGTTTGCAGATGATATGGTCTTATATATAAAACACCCTAAGGACTATATTTTTTTAAAAAACTGTTAGAACTAATAAACAAATTCAGTAAAGTTGCAGGATACAAAATTAACACACACAAATAAATCATGTTTCTGTAACTTACAATAAACTATCAGAAAGAGAATTTTTTAAAAAATGCATTTACAACAGCACCAAAAAGAATAAAATATTTAGGAATAAACTTAGCTATGACGGTGAAAGACATATACACTGAAAACTATAAAACATTAATGAAAGAAATTAAAGAAGACACAAATAAAGGGAAAGACATTCTGTATTCATGGCTTGAAAAACTTAATTTGTGAAAATATCCATACTACCACAGATTCAATACAATCCCTATCAAAATCCCAATGACATTTTCTATATGAATAGAAAAAAACAGTTCTGCAATGTATATGGAACCAAAAAAGACCACAAATACCCAAAACAATCTTGAGAAAGAACAAAGCTGGAAGCATCACATGTACTCATTTCAAACTATATTACAAAGCTATAATATTAAAAAAACAGTATGGTACTGGCATGAAGACAGATCTATAGACCGGTGGAAGAGAATAGAGGGCCTAAAAATAAATCCATGCATATACAGTCAACTGATCTTTGATAAATTTGCCAAGAATATACAAAGTGGAAAGGATACTCTCTTCAACAAATAATATTGGGAAAACTGGAAATCCACATGCAAGAGAATGAAATTACACATGTATCTTACACTATACAGAAAAATCAACTCAATATGCATTAAAGACTTAAACGAAAGATATGAAAGTAAGACGCCTAGAAGGAAAAACAGGGGAAAGCTTTATGACATTAACTTCGCAGTGATTTCTTGGATATGATACCAAAAGCATAGACCACAAAAGCAAAAATAGACAAATGGGACTACATCAAACTACAAAGCTTCTGCACAGCAAAGGAAACAATCAACAGACTGAAAAGTCAACTTATAGAATGGGAGAAAATATTTTCAAAGCATATATCTGATAAAGGGTTAATTTCAAAATATGTTAGGAAATCCCACAACTCAGTAGCAAAAAAAAAAGAACCTAATAACTCAATTTAAAAATGGGCTGAGGAGGGGCAGGCCCCGTGGCCAAGTGGTTAAGTTCACACACTCTGCTTCAGTGGCCCAGGGTTTCACTGGTTCGGATCCTGGGCACCGCTTGTCAGGCTACTCTGGGGCGGCATCCCACGTGCCACAACCAGAAGGACCCATAACTGAAATATACAACTACATACTGGGGGAATTTGGGGAGAAGAAGCAGAGAAAAAGAAAAAGATTCGCAACAGTTGTTAGCTCAAGTGACAATCTTTAAAAAGAAAAAATGGGCTGAGGAATTGAATAGACATTTCTCCAAAGAAGATATACAAATTGTCAACATGTATATGAAAAGATGCTCAAAGATGCTCAACATCACTAATCAGAGAAATGCAAATCAAAACCACGATGAGATATCACCTCACGTCAGTAAGGATGCAGAGATATTGAACCCCTGCGCACTGTTGTTGGGAATGTAAAATGGGGCAGCCTCTATGAAAAATAGTATGGAGGATTCTCAAAAAATTAAAAATATAACTACCATATGATCCAGCAAACCCACTTCTAGGTATTTATCCAAAAGAATTGAAATCAGAATCTCAAGGAGACATTTACAGTCCCATGTTCATTGCAGCATTATTCACAAAAGCCAAGAGATGACAACAACATAATTGCCCATCAACAGATGAGTGGAAAAAGAAACTGGTGTATACATACAGCAAATTGTTATTAAGCCATTTAAAAAATATAGAAAATCCTGTTAAAAGATTCAAATATAACCATCCTACTGTGTTGTCAGTTAAACAAAAAAAAGTCCCTGAAAAGAAGTTTCATCAAGATACTTGAATTTCAGAGATTATTTTTAGAGCCTAAGAAATGTAATATTTAATCTTGTGTGGGTCTTTCTTTCACGTTAAACTAAATGGTCTCATTTATTAATTAATGATTTGCTTGAATAATGATTTCAAATTTGCACCTCTGATTTGTAGAGTTATCAGTAGTGTCCACTTTCTTTGATCAGTGTAAGAGCCTTGGAATTTAGATCTTTTGCCTTTCTATTTAAAGGTAAAATAGATATCTGACTCCAGTAGACTTCTTTTAAAATAAAAACATGAGGGTCTGTATCTCTTTTTATAACATGATGCAGACCACACTTGATTTGATTTGATACAATACAGTGACTTCTTTTTTAAAAAATTCTAGTAGCGAATATCTAGTTAAATAGTAGAATTGATATACTTAAACCTTTATTTCTATATTTATAAAGTCAAGAAAAAACCAATAATCTTAAGTCCCCTTTATGTGTCATAAGAGTTAGGATGTGTTTTGCTCCCTGCATTCCTTTCCATTCTTCAATTCATGGTCTCCATTACATTTCTCAGAAATTTAAAATATGGATTATTCACAATACTTAAATTTGTCACAACAAAATGTTATTTTTAAAGAAATATTTTGACAATTTTGCAATAGCATTTACAACAGAGATAACCTAGCTGAGTACAGATTGACTTGTGAAATTGTCCCCTTAAAATTTTGATACTTCTTCAACGTCTTCTGGCATTGGTGTTTATTGAGAAAAGCTTGAAGCTAATTTGAACATCTGTCTCTTTTTATGGAATCTGTTATTCTGTTACTGAAATTTTTATTCATAAAAATGTTATTCCTATAATAAAATACCAAAAATTGCTAAGATACAGCTGAGGTTATTTTCATTAATATCATCCAGAATATGGGGAGGCTTTTGACTGTGCTCTGGTTCTTGATCTTGTTTTGCAACTTTAATTGTTGCTTTGTTCTATTCATGTTTTTCATGGAACTACTAATATTCTTAAAGTTAGAGCACCATGTTCTCCTCAATACTCAACATTTCTCTTCTACTTTATTGTTTTAAATTTTTTATCCTATTAATCTTCCTTAAGGAAGGACTTCTGCTATGGTCTGAATGTTTGTGTCCCCCCAAAATTCCTATACTGAAATCCTAATGCCCAAAGTGATGGTATTAGGAGGTGGCGTCTTTGGGAGGTGTTTAGTTCATGAGGGTGGAGCTCTCAGGAATGGGATTAGTGTTCTTATAAAAGAGACCTCACAGAGCTCCCTTGCCCCTTATGCCATGAGGACACAAGGAAAAGGCACCTTCTGTGAAGCAGGAAGACCTCACCAAACACCAAATTTGCCAGCACCACAATCCTAGACTTCTCAAGCATCCAGAACTGTGAAAAATAATTTTCTGTTGTTTATAAACTACCCAGTCTGTGGCATTTTGTTATAGCAGCTGGAACAGACTAAGACAACTTCTGAACTAATTTGCTAATTTATTTTCAGAAATGTCAATTTTGCCTAAAATGCCAATTAAAATCATTTTCCTGCTCATTATTCCATTCTGTCTGCTGTTTCTATGTCAATTTCATTGTCATCTAAACTTGTTTCTGTTTTATATTCTCTTATTTTAATGTCTTAAGACTTATTTTAATGTCTTTATAATATGAAATAATAATAGGAAAATTAAAGAATATGAAAAAATAATTTTTAAAAAATTTTCTGTTCCCTTCCTTAAATTGCTTTCAAATATAAGTTTTTCTTCCAGGTGTCCTTCCTCTTCTCTTACTCTGCAAATATATTTCATAGATCACTCTTTTTTAAGTATCTTTAAACTAAAAGGGATTTAACAAAGACTGGAATTTTCTAAAGACAGTTAAATTTAGCCTCTCTCACCATCCACAGGATTTTCTCTCTAGGACGTGGAAGGTCAGAAATTCCTTTCATAAACCAATGCAAGCTGTTGCCACTATAAAGAGAAATATTTGCAGTGTTTGAGGTTAAAACCTTATTTTATTTGTAGTTCTCTTCGGTGACATTGCACAATTCCTTTCCCTTAATCGATAACCAGAAAATAAAACGTGGAAGTAGGAAGAGATTCTGAAAAGGACATGAAGAGGAAAATGTTATTACTAGGAAGAAAATATTTATCATGAGATGTCATCTTATCAGTGTCTGGAGAGTCCACGTCCTGAACACTGGAGTGTGATCTGATGACAGGGCAGGTAACAACAGAGCAAACAGCATGGTGCAACATGAAACATGTCTAAAGGAAAATGCAATTCAACAAATGTTTCAGCATCTACCATGTGCAGAATCTGAAGAAGATTTTAGAGAGTTGTCCAACAAACACACGACTAGCAGTAAAATAAGTAGTTAGGAGGAAGTGTTAAAGGTGATAAAGGCAGTAGTATAGAGGTGGCAAAATGACAGTTAAAAATGGCCAAGTGCAAATTATGTGCCAGGCTTGGTTTAAGAACTTTCCAGATATTAGTTCACTTGATCCTCATAGTAACTTTATGAGGACGTTGTGATTGTTGCTGTTGTTATTCCAATTATAGAGATGAGTAGGTACATTAAATAACTGTCCAAGGTCAGTGACAGCCAGTAAGAGGCAAAGCCTGGAACGAAACCCAGCCAGAGCTCACAGTCTCCACCATGGTCTTCTGCAGAAAGGTAATGACCTCTCTGCTACCGGTGGGGCTAAGCCATGGCATAATGAACATTAATCAGGGCTGTTACAAAGGTGACACGTACATGAAGTTGACTAGATCACATCTAGGCTCTTTCCTCCTCTAAGAATCTAAAAAGTTCAGAGACTTACTGCCAAAATGCTAGAAAAAAGAAAGTTTAACTTCCATCATAATCCACCTCAAGACAAATCATAGGCAAAAAGTGAAATATAACTCTTCCTTGCACATTTAACACCAAAAAGGCTTCATCATAGCCTAGAATAAAGACGAGGAGCTCAATTGTAGCACAGGCCTTGTATCTCATGGAGTGATTCTAGTTTGTGCTGAACAGCAGAGGACAGGGGCCCACATTCCAACAAAGAGGCTAGAATAAGTCAGCCCAGGACTTGAACCCTGGAGACATATTCTCTTGGTAAGCCTTTCGCCCATCCTTCCTTCTAGAACTCTGAGAAAGATTACTCTTGAGAACCACTGTGCCCCCTCAGGGCACAGCTGTAGGAGTGTGTAATGAGTCTCAACAATTACTCTATGGTCAGAATGAAGAGAAGGTTGAGGGGCCTGTTTCAAGTGACTTTATAACCTGGTGAATAATGCACAGTTTTCTCTATCCTATGACCCATCACGCTTCCTTAAGGAGAAAACTAGAATCTTCATCTTCAGGTTCCATCAAGGATAGCTTCTTCTGCTCCTCAGCTAGAAAAATTAGGACTCTTTCCAAACCATCCAGTCCTATCTCCTCTGCCTCAGGAACAGAGGACCAGAGACCCACTCTCCAGGACTACTCCTGCCACTTTCTGTAGCATGCCTGCCTCCAAAAACGGAAGCCAACAAGTGCTAGACCAGCAGGCTGTAAACGTCCCATTTGTGGAAGAGGAGTGAAGGCCACAGGACCAGGACCCTTTTGACAGCATCTGAGCTGACTCCTCAGGCAGAGGCTACGGTGACACCAAAGGACAGATAGCCAGCAACTGCACTAACTGCATTATCTTCTTTGACCCTCACAACACCCCCAAGAGGTAAGTAGAATTAGTTTGTCATTTGATCAGATGAAAAAATTGGTGAATTGAATTCCCTAAAGTCACACAGAGAGGCAGTGGCAAAACTTGGACTCATACCTTGGCCTGAATCCAGCACACAAGGTCTCAAGATTGGATAGACAAAAGAGAGTAACCTCCCCTTCTGACAATGGTTATCTTTAGGCCCTTAACTGTGGAAACAGGATGAGGAAAAGATAGTCTTGGTTATCTCAGTCCTGAGTTCTATACCTCCCTAAGTAATATTGTGCACATGTGTGTATGTGTGTGTGCACGTGCACTCACATAAGCCTATAGACTTAGATGCTACAAACCCATGTTGTACTCCCATGTTCAATGGTGCCTACAAACAGGCCCCTTCAAAAAATTAGGTTATTTCATTGTCAAAGCACTGATGGTTCAAAGCACTTGAAGGATATTTCTTTGGCCTTGTCTGCTACCCCTGGTGCCAAGAGGAAGTATTTAGCCTTTTGTGCCCCTGAAAAACTGTCCTCAAGACTGTCACACTTATGTGACAGATATCTCAGAGCACAAGCTCTTTACAGGAGAATGGATTTCAGCAGTCCAGCATTGCCTGGAACTCTGGCTTAATCAGCCTCTAGCATCTATGCTGATGCATCTCCTGGCTCCTCTCCCTGAGGACATCTGGTTCTTTCAGCTTTCTCTTCAAGGTTTCAGTGGAAATCAACTCTCTCCATGATGACACCTTAACATCTAACACTGCGGATCCTAAAGCCTGTGTGCTCAGACGCTTCTCTCCTCTGGTTCCCTGTGCCTTTATTTCTCACAATGATTATACCAATCATTCCTGCTTTTCAGGTGCAGCTTCTTCTTATACATACTTAACTCTTTTTGTGTGTGTGTGCCAATTTTGTGGTTGTCCTTGCAATAGTCATTCAATATGTTGTCTTTTTCATCAGTCATTTTACATGCCCAAATACCTATGTTTGTATTAAATAAAAGGTTTCATATCCTTATTACCAGAAAGGGCAGTGCGATCCACATGCACTATATTACTTTTTGCTATGTAATGAATAAAGTATAAAGATCTTACGTTGCTTCAAAATTCTCCACAATATAACCCCAAACTTCTTTTTCAGGCTGATTCCCCACATTTGTGTGATTTCTCCACTATCCCTTGGCTACCCAGGAAGAGGGAAGTAAAAGTATAGACATGTTGTCTTGGGTTGAAGTCTTCTGAAAGGGTGCACGGCCATGGGGTGTATGCTGGTGAGAGATGAAAGTGCCAGAACTGGGCTGGCTACTATACAGAGGGTAAGAGGCTGGAGATCACCATTGGTTCAAAGAGCAGGTGTACACAAAATGAATGAGCAGGGAGGGGTAGCGTCAGACAGTCAAATAACATAGCAAAATGGTGTCAAAATCCATCCCTACTTGCATCCACTTACTACTTTTCTTCCTATAACCTGAACATTTTTTCACTGTAACCGTCACTCTTAGCATGACACGTGGCCCCTGGATCCCTCTTTCCAGTGTAAACTCCCATTTATTCTCATCCTGTTCACAAGCAACACTCTCTCTCTCTCCTACATTCAGTGAAAATGGACTTGAGCCACACAGTTCCATGGCCTCACTCTGGACCCAGCGATCACCAAACCTTTGAAATTTTTATTTTAAATAAAATTTGTTTATTATGAATTTGTTAAAGCATCAAAATGGCAAAGACATAGCAAAAATTCATCATCTAGATTTAACAAACATAACATTTGATCATATTTGCTCCAAATAAATTTTACAAATATACTTGAAACTCTCTATTCCCATTCAAAATCTTATTTTCCCCTCCTCACTCCAGAAGCAACCAATTTTCTGGAGTTGGTAATATACTCCCAGGCAAGATTTATACTTTTACTACATAAATATGTATTATTTTATATATATTGTGTGATACAGAATACAGCTTCCTGTAACTTGCCGTTTTCCATCCTATTTTTTTTAATTTGTCCACATGAATTCATTCACTTTTACTGTTGTACAGCATTCCTTAATAAGAAATTGGCACAATTTACCTATCCATTCTTCCATGGGTAGGCCATTTCCAAGTTTCTTCTATGACAGTACACATCCCTGTGAATATCTTCATGTACACATAAGCCAGAGTTTCTCCAGGGTCTAACCTAGAAGTGGAATTGCTGGGTCACAGGTGGATGAATTTCAGCTTTCCTAGAGATGAGCTAATTGTGCTTCTAATGGCGATACTAATTTTTACATTTCTTCCCAACATTTGCAATTGTCAGACTTTTATACTTTTACATGTTCCGAGATGAGGAATGTTAAATTAAATTTTGTGTTAATTTAGTTGAATGTCTTTTCTTTTGTTTATTGGCCATACCAGCTTCCCCTTCTATGTCTTACTTATTCAAACCTGCTGCCTATTGTTTTCTATAGGGTTTTTGGTCTCTTTCTTACTAGTATGTAGGACTCTTATATTCTGAATACTAATCCTTTATTGATTGTGTGTTTAGCAAATACTTCTTTCCAGTTCATGACTTGTCTTTCCCCTTTCTTTTTAGTGTCTTTTTCATACAAATGTTTTAAATTTAAAGCGATCTAAGTTTAACAGACTTTTCTTACGTTTGTGTGTTTTTTCCCTGGTTTAAGAAATTAATTCTTTCTCTGATATCAGAAACATTTTTCTCTAAATTTTTTCCAGCTTTATCGAGATGTAAGCATCATATAACATTGTATAAATTTAAGGAATACAATGTGTTGATTTGATATGCTTATATCTTCCTCTCAGTTTTTTGAAGTTTTGTTTTCCACCATTAATTCTTTAAGAATTATTTTTCTTTTTTTTTTTAAAGATTGGCACCTGAGCTAACAACTGTTGCCAATCTTTTTTTTTTCTGCTTTATCTCCCCAAACTGCGCCCCCCGTACATAGTTGTATGTCTTAGTTGTGGGTCCTTCTAGTTGTGGCATGTGGGACGCCGCCTCAACGTGGCCTGACGAGCAGTGCCATGTCCACGCCCAGGATCCGAACCCTGGGCCGCCACAGCGGAGCGTGAACTTAACCGCTCACCCATATTTTTCTATATTACTTTTACTATATGGATATCTCGTTGATGAACAGTCTTTACAAAATTGGTCAGTCAAAATGGTCACCCTTTCCTTGTGCATTTCTAAACCAACTCATGTTATATACCAACTTCTAATAAATATTTGATCTGTGTCTGACTGTCTAGTCTGTTACGTGGATCTATTTTTCACTCCCTACACCAGTACTACTCCATGGTTTGAATTACCATAGTAAATTATTTTGATAGCTGATGGAGGAATTCCTTCTTCCTTATTCTCTATCCTTCAGTTTAGCTCTTCTTGGCTCCTTATTATTCTGCATGCAAACTTCCATGTTTAAAGAAATCTGTATTTTGATTGGGATTGCATTGGATCCGTACATTAATTGGAGGAGAATTGACATTTTTACCACATTCTTGCCATTAACATTGCTTATCTCTGCATTTTTTCAGACATTCCTTTTTTGTCCTTCAGTAAAATTTGGAAATTTTTGAAACCAGTTGGACCTCTTCTGTTAGAATTATTTCTAGATTCCTTAATATTTTCCATTGCTATTTTGAACTAAGAGTATTTTTTAAATTATATTTTCTACTTTATTATTTTTTAAGTATAAGAACAGTATTGGTTGCTTTTAATATTGGGTTGTGTCAAACAACCTTACTGTTCTCTCTAGAGGTTTCCTTGGGAATCCTTGATTGATCTAGAGATTCCCTTGGATTTTCTCTGTAGAGAATCATATTTTCTGTGAATTTTATCCTTTTGTTCTTCCCTTTCAAATTCTAATATGGCAAAAGAAAAGTTTCTAGTGTTATTTCACAAATAGGGCAACACTTCAAGTGTTTTTTGCAGAGAATTCAATTAGCTCTCTACTTCATGCAGATCTGTGCCACATCTCCTGTACCAAAGGGGAATTAACAAACCAGATTGTAGCCTTTAGGGCCATATTTTTGGGTGGAAATCCCAAGGGGGCACAACAGCACCAACTATGGCTTACAGCTCTTGCTCTGAGTTTTCCTTTTGTTTCTAATTTCAATGTATTCCCATTTCTTTTAGGTCTAGCTATGTGTATTTTGTATTAATTTTTAAATTTATCTAAAATTTCTATGTATTTTTATTGGAATGAGACCTAGTGACATTAGCTTAGTCTACCATGTTGCTGAGAACCCCAACTCTAAAATGCTACACTTCCACAACATATGAACTAACCATAGTCTCTGAGTCCTTTAGCTTTATTGAACCCTCCCAACCATGAGATATTGTGATTCTGTGTGAAGATAGGGTAAGACATTTCAAGAAAGAAAACCAAATTTCTTTAGGTGCAGAGATGAAGAAGCACATCATATTTGGGGAAAATATAATTAAAACTGAATTGATGTGCCTAGCATATGTTTCACACATGTACTAGAGGAGACACTAAGAATTGGTGATTTAATTAATTATTGAGTACAATTCTCTTTAGAAATTTAGTGAATTACTCAGGATATCCTATACTAGCAACAAAGACATAACAAAATGTGTAATGGTTTAAAAAGAATAAAAGTTTATTTCAACAGTCCCAGTGAGTGTCTTCTTGGTGGATGGTGTCTCTCTTGGGTGTGGAGAACTATGGAGACAAAGTCATTCCACCATGTGACTCCACCATCCAATTCAGCCTCCTGGCCATTTCCATCCAGCTGGCACAAGAGGGAAAAGAGTGTGGAGAAAGCCCAGAACTAGAACACATAAGTGGATTGCTTAGAACTCAGTCACATGACCACACCTCAGTGCAGGGGGAGTTTGGGAAATGTAGTCTAATTGTATGTCCAGAAAGGAGAGAATGACATGGATTTGGATGAGCAGCTAGCAGTCCTAGCCATAAGTAGTGTGCCTCAGAGTGCAAGTGGATCAAAGTGGAGGGAATCTGTAGTCGAGCACTCAACAGAGCATTACAATACTTCAGGGAGAAGATGAAGATGACAAAGCTAAAATTCTGAAACAGCAAGTAGAAAAGTGGAGTTGTGTAAGAATTATTTTAAATGAAGAATCAACAAAATGAGATGTAGAAGTAAGGGATAAATTGGATCAGTGTGCTGTAAGGATCCCACATGTGGGGAATCCAAGAAATAAACCTTTATTTAACCCAAGAAATATTAAGTGCAAACTTACTGGTTCTTACAATGGTCAATATTCCACAATGATTTCCCTGGGGGGATACAATAAGTGAAGTATGGTTCATCCTCAAAAAAGCTTGCAAACTACCTAGGTTGGATATACAGAGTCTGGGGTTTGGACAGACATGTTGGCAAGATGGCTGAATGTAGAAATATGGGAAAGAGAAATAAAGCCTACAGATACAGACCTGAGAGTTTACTGAGCAGTACTTAAAGTGACTATGGAGTTGGATGAGCCACCAAAAGAAATAAGAAAGAAAGGAAAGAGAAGACTGAAGAGAAAAGCTTTCTGATTATCTGTATTACAGAGTTTTCCAGAGACAAACACTATCATATCTCAGCCTTTTGGCTAGTATCAAGTGAAGAGACAAAGCCTATCAAATGAGGTGGTGAAAGTCGTCTTTGACAATGGGACACTTGAGGAGGAAGTTCAATAGGTTTGTTTTTGCTAAGACCTAAAGTCAGTGGTCTTTGTGATTTACAACCTTCTAATGTCAGGGTGGACAGCTGTTAGTTACCTGGCTCTGGAATTACTATGTGTTGGATCATTGGAATAATTCCTAGTTTTCAGGTTGATTCTTGTTTTCACACACTCTTTGCATTGGAGTATTTTGTCAAACACTCCAAAATGCTGTTGTTTCCTTATCATGTATAATAACATCAGCGTGTGATTCTGGCTTTTCCACTAAGTTGCAAAGTCCATGAGAGGAGAGACTATGTCTTACACGTTGAATAAGTGGATTAATAAATTGTATTTTCCACATATTTGTGATTTTTCCAGAAGCCTAACAAAGTATGTGGCACATGTAGGATGAGTATTAAGTATTTGTAAATTGATTAAATCCTGGGTGTTTGGGTGGTGGTGAAGGGATGGAGGAGGATGGACACCTCTGATTCATAGATTTCTCACTTCTTAGACATGAGTGTCCAGGGCTAATTGTTGATTAGTCACACTGACCAACAAGGAAATTTTCCCAAAATATTGGCTATCTCTTGATTTAATAAATTCAGTTGTAGAGATGGCTGATCATTTGAGTGGAAACTGGCAGATAAGGAAGTTTTTTACACACAGTAGCTTCACTAATAATTCTGGATTCCTCTCCCCTTTCTTAACAAAGCAGCCATGAGAGAAGAAAACCAATCCTCTACCCTGGATTTCATCCTCCTTGGAGTTACCGGTCAGCAGGAACAGGAATACTTCTTCTTCATCCTCTTCCTGTTCGTTTACCCCATCACATTGATTGGTAACCTAGTCATAATCTTGGCCATTTGCTCTGACATTTTCCTTCACAAACCCATGTACTTTTTCCTCGCCAACCTCTCCTTTGTTGACATCTTCTTCTCCTCTGTAACAATCCCTAAGATGCTGGCCAATCATCTCTTGGGCACCAAAGCCATCTCCTTTGGGGGATGCCTAACGCAAATGTATTTCATGATTGCCTTGGGTAACACAGATAGCTATATCTTGGCAACAATGGCATATGATCGTGCTGTGGCCATCTGCCGCCCACTTCATTACACAACAATTATGAGCCCACGGTCTTGTGTCCTGCTAATTGTTGGGTCTTGGGTGGTTGGAAATGCCAATGCCTTCCCACACACTCTGCTCACAG
This sequence comes from Equus asinus, assembly GCF_041296235.1. NCBI lineage: Eukaryota > Metazoa > Chordata > Mammalia > Perissodactyla > Equidae > Equus > Equus asinus. Next base: position 15,719,627 of record NC_091802.1, read on the forward strand.
CTAGTCTGTCCTTCTGTGGCAACCAGAAAGTGGCTAACTTCTACTGCGACATTACTCCTTTGCTCAAGCTGTCTTGTTCTGACATCCACTTCAATGTGAAGATGATGTACCTAGGAGTTGGGGTTTTCTCTGTGCCATTACTATGCATCATCATTTCCTATGTTCGGGTCTTTTCCACAGTCTTACGGGTTCCATCCACCAAAGGTGTACATAAAGCCTTCTCCACCTGTGGGTCCCACCTCACAATTGTTTCTTTGTATTATGGGACAGTCATGGGAATGTATTTCCGCCCTCTGACTAGTTATAGCCTAAAGGATGCGGTGATAACTGTAATGTACATGGCACTGACCCCAATGCTAAATCCTTTCATCTATAGTCTGAGAAATCGAGACATGAAGGCTGCCCTGGGGAAACTGTTCAACAAGAGAATCTCCTCATAACCAATGTGAGGTCATACATTGAAGACTGCAGTTACCCTTTAGGATGCACTTGAAAATCCAGTCCCAGTGTCCTCCCGCTCCAAGAAGGCAACTTTGATCTTTCCAGTTAGAAATTCTTCTCAGAAGTTTCTAACAATACATGATATATCTTACTGAAATTCTCACTTTGTAAACTTTATTGTCCTTTTGGCAGAGTGGCAGCACAGGAACATTGAGTTCACTTCTCAGCTAAGCTACTGAGTAGCAGAGTAAAGTTGAGAAGGTCTGAAGCTCAATTTCTACGTCTACTTTAGGAATACTAACATCTGCTCCACCACTGTCACAGGGTGTGAGGCTCACACTAGTCCATGATTTGAAAGCTATAAATGACTATTCAAATGTCAATATTTATTAGACTATTATGCTGAATCACCCCTACTATGATTACAAGCCTCCTAGGGCACATGTACACAACAATTCTTGGTGGAAAGTGGCATGAACAAATGCAAAGATCAGTCTTTGAATTGTAATCTGATAATGATCAGACATTAGCAGACCAGACATTATTTGCCCATCCATTAAAATCTTTAAAGGAACTGGCCTGGGGAGATATTTTTATTCTTCCTGTGTTCATGATTAAGCTAGACTGTTCCTAAAGAGCACAAGATTCTCCCTGAAATATAAGAGGATAGTCATCAGTAGAGTTATTGCATTTTAAAGTAATAAACATTCTGGTTCAATTAAAACAATAAGTGCTGATTTAATTAATTGTAACATGAAATGAAGTGACAAAAAATTGGGATGCCAAATAAATGAAGAAAAAGGAGCAGTATTGAAAATGATGTGGTCATTTTTCTCCAACATAGCCCAGGGAACACGAAGCTTTGATTCAGGATGACCAACCCTGATTATGTATGTGGTTTCCCCAAACAAAGATAGTTAATCCAGCAGGTCACTAAATACCCATTAAGGAACTCCACTACCTAATATTGGATTCTGTTCATGAGAAAATCATAAAACATTTTCAAAACATTAGTAATGTATGTGATTGTACTTAAATATCATATTTCCAAACAGGATCATTTTTTGAAAAGATGGGTTGAATGTATCTTAGAACAGTGTGCAAGTTTTTCTATCATCTACTACTTTTAACTGCCAGTAAAAACATGAAATTTCTGTCTTCTATAGAAAATTCACATTACCAAGAATTTATCCATGGATGTTGGAAGATGACATTATTCACCTTTTAGTGCTTTCTGGGTCTCTAGAACACCAAGGATGAGAACTATCAAAAATATCTTCTTTTTAACCAGAAAGTATTTTATTACAAATGCATGTGAACCTGTGTGAACGAATGTCCAAATCATGGAGGGAATGAAGGTATTTCATTTAGGGAATTTTCAAGTTTGGTCAATGAAAATGTTACATAGATATGTTGTCTGTCTCTCCCCACAAGAATGTGAAGATTTGGCATCCGATTTGTTCACTGTTATATCTTCAGCACTTAGACAATGCTGACGTTAGTAACTACTTAATAAATTTGTATTAAATGAATAAATGAATCCTGCAATATTATGTTTAAATAATGAATGCCACAAGGTTAATTTTGCTGTTATGGGTAAATTCAAGAAGGCCAAATCATATGAGATATGTAAAACATTTCCCATAGTGAAATATTAAGTGCCAAAGAGGATAGTATAAAAGAAGAGCAGAGGAGGTAGACTGTTAGGAGAACTCCATACAATGTGACTGCTCTGTCAGTCTCACGTTATTCCTCTGTTTTAATTTAGATGAGTGATATTGACCTCCTCTACTATATTTCCAAAATAATCATAAGAATCTATATGTGTCTGTAACTTTAAATGCAAATAAAAATCATTTCTCCTATATGTCAAGTCTTTGTCTCAGCCATCTCCCTTTGATTCTGTCAAACATGCTGTCCTGGAGTCATTTTAACACCATAACTTAAATTACTTCATGTACCAATGTCCAGGAATTGACTAACCCTGGAAAAGACTCTATAGCTGGAATGCCAGTTTGGGTCAGTAAGGGTCCATTCAGGAGACAGAAATCACATCTAGTATTTTTAAACCAAGAATTAGTACAAGAAAGTAGACACTTAGTGTGTCCTGAAAGAGACTAAAGGAGAAAAAAGGTCGATGCCAAAGTAACTGGAGATTATTAACCTCAGGAAGAAGTTACTTCCCATAGTTAAATAAGGGAATAATGGTGAGATCAGAACCTAGGAGCTCAGAGGAAGTACCCATATCTGATACCCATATCCTGAAGGCAGGTGCCAAACAGCTGCCACTCAGTCTTCACCTGTTGAGGTGACCCAAACTTTCATTCTTGAGGGTTCTGAGTCCTCAATAGTACTGTCTGTTTTCTTTTTTTTGGTTGCTGTAGTCATTATTAATCTCTGCCATTGGGCATGGAAACACAAAAAGCATCCTAGGCATAGTTATAGACATCGTCCTCCATGCCCCTCATTGTGTAGTAGCAACACAGTGTCCTTGGTAATTTGATCAGTCACTCCAACCAGTAGAGAAATCCCTCTTTTTCTGAATGGACCATAGAGACCTGCTACAATTTGGCTGAATCTTAACAACATAATAGTAATATCTGAAAAACGTAAGTCCAAAAAGACTATTATTGATACCCTTTTATAAGGTTGTAAACAGCTAAGGCAACCAAAAAAAATAAACTTTTAGGGAATAGATATATATGCATTAAAAACAAAAGCAAGGCAAAGATGAACACAGGATTCAGGATGAGAGGAAATTCAAGAGATGAAGAGTCAAGAGAGTGCAACTGAAGGTGCCATGTAGTCAGATGCAAGTTAATACTGAAGACCTAACTTTCAGGTTGCATGGTGGGTCTAGGGGTGTTTACAATATTATCCACATAGACAGATGATAGGTAGATAGATAGATAGATAGATAGATAAAAGCTCTGCATGAAGCAATGATGAGAGTTTGTCTTGCATTAAGATTAGACAGACAAGGAGAAGTAAGGGGGCAGGGAGGAGTGGTAAGACCACGAGTCTAATTAGGCAGCTCTTAGAGAAAGCGAAAGAAACAGTGAAGATATAGATAAAGGAGCTTGAGGCAAAAGTAATGTGGAAATAGAAACAATAGAATGTGGTAATTTTTATGAAAGTAGTAAGCAAGGAGTTGTCTTCAAGGTTTGCTTTTTTTTTTTTAAGAAGGTTAGCTCTGAGCTAACATCTCCACCAATCCTCCTCTTTTTTGCTGACATCCGTGCCCATTTTCCTCTATTTCATATGTGAGATATCTGCCACGGCAAGGCTTGACAAGTGGTGCATAGGTCCACACCTGGGATTCAAACCAGCAAACCCTGGGCCACTGAAGCAGAATGTGCTAACTTAACCACTGTGCCACCAGGCTGGCCACTCTTCAAGGTTTTGAGGTTGAGCTACTAAACGGAAAATGATGTTTTTAATGAAAATAGTGAACAAGAGAGTAATTTTAAAAAATTAGTTCTTTTGGAGGCATAATTTCAAGGGTTCCTGTGGGACATTTTCATGGAGGTATTCAACTAAATAAAGAATGAAGACATTAAACTTTGGAGTAAAATTAACAGAGCATGGCTCACTGTGAGATTGATAAGTAAAGTTACAGAAATAGATGAAATCATTTAAGAGTATGAGACTGAGACCCAAGCCTGAGACTCTTGTGTACAAGGTTAACTACATTTCAAGAAAGGGGGCCATGATGCAGAATGAGGACTCCTGTGTGGGAAGTAAGACACTTTTACAATCTAGAGCTGATGTAAAGCTACATGTTTGTCTCATTTTTGTATCAGTCAAAGCACATAGCATAGTGTATCATCACAGTAATTTTGAGTGGGCACTCAATTGAAAAATATTGAAGCAATATCTAACAAATGAATGCTACAAGGGAAATTCAAGACATGCCATGCAGGTTTAGAAAAAGTAGATGTTTCATTAAATATCAAATATACATATATGTGTAGTCATGTGTATTTACCATATTACATACATTATTATCTCTTTTAATTTTCAAGATAGCCCAGGAGCATAGATGGAAATAGCCCTCCTTTACAGATAAGAAAGCCATATCTCTGAAAGGTGAAGTGACTTAGTCAATGTCTTTCAATTAGTAAGATGCAGGTCTAGGGTTTGAGCTCAGTTTTCTCATGACTAATGCTCTTCCTCAACTCCACAGCTGACCCATAGGGGAGATACAAAATACCAGGGGATAACTAAGTCAGTCAGATGTGTGCACTAGCAAGAGACATGGCTAGAACTTTGACAGCAGAAAGCACACTCCGCCCTTAGTAGAACACGAGCTATAGGGCAGAAATGGGAAACATCGACTCATATAGAAGTTATCAAACTCTGAAGTAGAAGAGAGAGATTATCCTTCACTGTTTCCATCCCGACCACCCTAAATCAGTCAATCCAAATTTGTCCAGTGCAGTCTGAAGGAGATGCCGAAGAATTCCACAAGTAACACATGATTGTAACATAAATCACAGCTGTCTTACTCCATTTGTGCTTCTGGTTTTCCAAGAAGTCATGGGAAAATTTAAAATATGTGGCATCAGGCCATGAGTTTAGGCAAAACTCAAAGTAGAGAATGCATTCCTTCTCTAAAATTATGCCTTCCCTATTCCTGAAGAGATAGCAAGACTCAGGTGTCCTCTGAGGACAGTTGCTCATTGTCTGGAGTTAATGAGGAGCAGTGGGGATGTACTCTCAGATGGTCCAGAAAGCCTTGAAAGATCTCATGTTGCCTCAACCCCTAGCCCTCCCCTGTCCCAGGGGCTATGGAATAGGCTCCTGTTCCTCAGTGATCCCAACCTTTTCCACACCAGGAACTCACATATTTAACAAAAATACATATAACATTGAGCTGTGTGACAAGCACTTTACAAATGTTAGCTTCCTTTGAGAGTTAATTATTACTGTTATCCTGATTTTACACAGGGAACCTCAGACATGGAGAAGTTACATAGCCTACCCATGGTCACTCAGGTAGTAAGTGGTGACGCTGTGATTCAAACCCTGGTGGTCCGACTCCAGAATCTATGCTCTCAACCACTATGGTTTGCTGCTTCCCTAGCTCCAAGTGAAAGGGAACAGTTGTGGGCTCCCTTATCACCTTCTGGTTGTTCATTTCCCATCATCTGTAGGTACAAATGGAGGCATCAGAGACAGATCTTTGTGATAAGCATCTAAAATAGACACAAAGAATGAGTAAGATCCAAGTGGTATGTGGGGCAATAGGTACTTTGAGATGTACATATCCATCTCTCCTCCTACGGTTGTTGTTTAAAAGCAACAGCCACAGAAATATGGGATGGTTGTGATTTTTGAGTATTTAGAATCTGTCCACTATCAAAGGGATTATATTTATTCTCTGTAGCTTCAGTGTGCAGATTTATGACTAATTCCACCTCAACCAATATCTCTTTACCTAATATTTGTTTACCTAATATTAGGTACTATGCTCTGCTGTGGAGTTTTCATCCAGGATAGGACCAAGCAAAGGAAGTTAAAGTAGCAGAGACATTGGTTCTGTACATGAAAGAGGAGAGGATTCTAACTATAAATGTGTTGTAAAAGAATAGGCTAGTTCACTGAGTAACAAGTTCACCAGGCAGGGATGTCACAAGAGAATATCTTCTCCAGGCAGGAAAGTATTCTAGAGCCCTGCTATTTAAAGTGTGCTTCACCGTTCATCAGCACCCCATCACCTAGGAGCTTGCTGGAAATGCAGAATCTCAGGCCCCACCCCAGACCTGCTGAACCAGAAGCTGCACTTCCACAAGGTCCCTGGGGGTTGTGTGCACATTACAGTTAGAGAAGCACTATTCCAGGTGACATATGCGTCTGCCTCAATTCTAGGATTTTCCTTCTGTAGCCCTACAAAAAGGGGTAGAAAATAGCTCTGCACCAAGAAGGCCAAATCCCTGTGTTCAGCTCCCAGTTCTTCCTTTAACCAATTGCAATGTATGACTCTCATTTAATGCTGATTCAAACAGTAAATGTTTTTTTGGAGAGGAAGATTCGCTCTGAGCTAACATCTGTTGCCAATCTTCCTCTTTTTTTTTTCTGATTGAGGAAGATTAGCCCTGAACTAACATCTGTGCCAATCTTCCTCTACTCCATATGTGGGTAGCCACCAAAGCATGGCTTGACACTGGTGTAGGTCCATGCCTTTGATCCAAACCTGGGCTGCCAAAGCAGAGCACACAAGACTTAAGCACTATACCACGGGACCCCTACTATAAATTATTTTTAAGTGTATAAGGCAAATGGAGAAATGTGAACCGTAACTGGATATTTAATTATATAAACAAATCAAGGGGTTTTTTAGGTGATATAAAGGTCTGGTGGGATTTCTTTTAAGTCCCTATTTTCACAGGTACACACAGAAATATTTACCAATGAAATCATACAATGTCTGGGATTTGCTTCAAAGTAATGCAAAAGGATGGTTGGGTGGGATGCAGTAGAGGTTGTAGATAAAACAGGCAAGTTTGGTCCAGAGTCAGTGACTGTTGGCTCATTCTTTTGTACTTAGCTAAATAAGGATACCCACGAAATTATGGTGCTATTTTTAGGAGTATTTTCTAGTACATGCTTGAATAAATATAACCTTATATAACCAATATATAACTTTAATGTATAAATTATACAATAAAAATATGTGTATTAAAATATAATATATGCATATTCAGTATAAAATATAAATAAAAGAATTTCATGTAGCATTCTACTTTTATACATGTGTAAAATATTGTATAAGAAGAAATTCAAATAAATGTTTTAAATTCAGGGGAGAAAGTGGTGGTCTTCCAAAGTAACCAGTAAAATTACTCCTGGACTTTAGGCATCATCCTTGATGCTCTTTGCTCTCCCTCACTCATCTCCATCCAATAAGTCACTAATTTCTGTGGATAAACCTCTTTGTCATTCTTGTGTCTTTCTCTATTCTCCATCCTAGTAAATGCAGCCATAATTCAGGCCCTCAACACATACATCAGTTTATCAGCCACGTGGTCCCAGGGCAACTTTTCCAAAACGCGTACCTAATCCTGTCTCTCTCCTGCTTAAATTCCATCAAGGTCTCCTCCACAGCTTTCAGAACTCTGCCCTTTCTGCTCCAGCCAAATTGAACCAATTGCAGTTCCCTGATCAGGCAATGCTCAGACTGACCTTGGGCCTTTGTTCATCTTGCCCACCACTGTTTAGCACTCCCTTTTTATCTCTTTTCTTCTCCCATCTCCATCCAAATAATTTGTCCTCCATAATTCAGTTTGGGCATCATCTTCTGAAGAAAGCCACCGATGACGACACATTGTCGGGGGCTTTATTTTCATACCATTAATCATGCTCTCCAGCTGCAGTTTTCCAAGCACAGTTCCCGGATCCATCAGGGTCCCGTGACATCAAAACTGTTTTCCAAATAATATCAAGACATTATTTGCTTTTTTCACTGTGTTATATTTGCACCACTGATGCAAAAGCAAGAGTGGGTAAAACTGCTGGTGTCTTTCCATGAAGCAAGGCAGTGGGACCAAACCATACTGGTCATCATTGTATTCTTCACCATCGCACATTTTCAGTAAAAATCTTTTTTTTAAAATTTTTAAAGGCCAGTTTCACTTTAAAAGGTCCTTGATGAAGCAGTAAGAATTATTACTTTCGTTAACTCTACGTACACATCATTTGAAATATATATACTTAATGTGAAGTTCACGTAAAGCCCTTCTGCCGCCTGCTGAATACAAAGCTTGTCTCGAGGAAAAGCACTTTTGAGACTGAGTTAGGAGCTAGATGAGCCACGTTTTTCCTGAAATACTATTTTAGTTAAAGAAACAACTGACAGACTATGGTTATTTAGACTTGCGTATTTGACAGATATTTATTAAAAATGAATGCAGTGAGCCTAACCTTCACAGAAAACAACAGTATTTGTGGCCAACAATAAAATTCAAGCTTTCAAGAAAATAAGATTTTTGAAAACTTGTATCTGACACTGTAACCTTGATAGCTTGTGAATAATTAAAGACTTTTGTGATGAGATTGGTGATGATTTTAACAAATGTGATTTTTTTTATATTATATAATAAAATGTTTAAACATTTGGAAGATCTGCGTTAACACAGTGAAACTACATTTTCTATGTGACAAATGCATGATGTGACAAAAGCATGTAAAGTTCAAGATATAGCAATAGAGTTTAATGTAACATTGGATGAAAAGTTTATTGATATGAAGTCGGATTCCACACTGCACTTAACCTTTAAGAAATTATGATTCATTGAGCTTTGGTGTAATGCTGACAAAGAATATCCACAATTACTTGAAAAGACTATTAAAATACACCTTGCTCTTCCAATTATATGTAAGGCCAGATTGTCTTCACATTTTTCAACCAATCCAAGATAATGCAAGCAGACTGAATGCAGAAGCAGATATGAGAATCCAGCTGTTTTTTATTTCTTCTTTGATCCCTGCAGTATTCAGAAGAGGGTTAATTTCCAAATCTTTTGAGTTTACTCAATATCTGATTCTTGATTCCTAATTTACTCCATTGTTGTCAGAGAACATATCTAAATAACTCAATTTCTTTTTTTCTTTTCTTTTTTTTTTATCATTTTATTGAGGTTGCATTGGTTAATAACACTGTGTAAAATTCAGGTGTATACCATTGTATTTCGGCTTCTATATAGACCGCGTCTTGTTCACCACCAATAGTCTGGTTTCCATCCATCACCATACATACAAACCCATTTATCCCTTCCCCCTCCTCCCGCCTCTCTTTATCCATATGTTTGTTTGTTTGTTTATCTTCCACATATGAGTGAAATCATATGGTTTTTGTCTTTCTCTGTCTGACTTATTTCACTTAGTATAATACCTTCAAGGTTCATCCGCATAGTCACAAATGGCACAATGTCATCATTTTTATGGCTGAGTAGTATTCTATTGTATATATATACCACATCTTCTTTATCCATTCATCTGCTGATGGGTACTTAGGTTGCTTCCAAGTCATGGCTTTTGTGAATAATGCTGCAATGAACATATGGGTGCATATACCTTTTCAAATTAGTGTTTTCACATTCTTTGGATAAGTACCCAGAAGTGGAATAGCTGGATCATATGGTAGTTCTATTTCTGTTTTTTTGAGAAGTTTCCATACTCTTTTCCATAGTGGATGCAGGAAATTGCATTCCCACCAATAGTGTATAAAGATTCTCTTTTCTCCACATCCTCTCCAACACTTGTTATTTCTTGTCTTTTTAATAATTGCCGTTCCGATGGGTGTGAGGTGCCATCTCATGGTAGTTTTGATTTGCGTTTCCCTAGTAATTAGTGATGTTGAACATGTTTCCATGTGCCTGTTGTCCACCTGTATATCTTCTTCGGAAAAATGTCTGTTCATATCCTCTGCCCATATTTGAATTGGGTTTTTCGGTTTTTTGTTAAGTTGCATGCGTTCTTTAAATATTTTGGAAATTAACCACTTATAGGATGCATGATTTCCAAATATTTTATCCCAGTTGGTGGGTTGTCTTTTTGTTTTGTTCATGGTTTCCTTTGCTATCCAGAAGCCTTTTAGTTTGACGTAATCCCATTTGTTTATTTTTTCCTGTGTTTCTCTTGCGTGAGGACACATGATATTCAAAAAGATACTGTTAAGACCAATATCAAAGAGCATACTGCCTATGTTTTCTTCTAGGAATTTCATGGTTTCAGGTCTTACATTCAACTCTTTAATCCATTTTGAGTTCACCTTTGTGCATTGTGTAAGATAATTGTTCTCGGGGGCGGCTCTGTGGCTGAGTGGTTAAGTTCACGCGCTCCGCTGCGGCGGCCCAGGGCTCGGATCCTGGGCGAGGACATGGCACCACTCATCAGGCCACGCTGAGGCTGTGTCTCACATCCCACAACTAGAAGGACATGCAACTAAGATATACAACTGTGTGCGTGGGGGTGGGGGGGGGGTTGTTGGGGAGGTAAAGCCCACGGGGCTGTCCAGTTTTCCCAATACCATTTATTGAAAAGACTTTCTTTTCTTCATCCTATGTGCTTGGCTCTTTTGTTGAAGATTAGCTGTCCACAGATATATAGTTTGATTTCTGGGTTCCCAATTCTGTTCCATTGATCTGTGTGCCATTTTTGTCAGTACCATGCTGTTTCCATTACTATAGCTTTGTAGTAGTCCTGGACTGTGATGCCTTCAACTTTTTTCTTTTTTCTCAGGACTGCTTTGGCTATTCAGGGTGTCTGGTCATTCCATATAAACTTTAGGATTCTTTGTTGTGTTTCCATGGAAATGTCATTGGGATTCTGATTGAGATTCCCTGAATCTGTAGATTACTTTAGGTAATGACATTATAACTATGTTTGTTGTTCTTCCAATCCATAAGCATAGAATATCTTTCCATTTCTTCACATCTTCTTTTATTTCTTTCAATGATGTCTTAGAGTTTTCAGAGTGTAGGCCTTTCACCTTCTTGGTTAAGTATATTCCTAGGTAGTTTATTCTTTTTGTTGTGATAGTAGACAGGACTGCATTCTTGATTTCTCTTTCTACTAGTTCATTGTTGGTGTATAGAAAGGCAACTGATTTTTGTATTGATTTTGTACTCTGCAACTTTACTGTATTTGCTAATTATTTGCAGTAGTTTTTGGTGGATTCTTTAGGGCCTTCTATATATAGAATCATGTCATCTGCAAACAGCAAGAGTTTCACTACTTCCTTACCAATTGGGATACCTTTTTTTTTCTTTTTCTTGCCTAATTGCTCTGGTAAAACTTCCAGTACTCTGTTGAATAAGACTGGTGAGTGTGGGCATCCTTGTCTTATTCCTCTTCTCAGGAGAAGGGCTTTCAGTTTTTCTCTGTTGAGTATGATGTTGGCTCTGGGTTTGTCAAATATAGCCTTTATTATGTTGAGGTACTTTCCTTCTATGCCCATTTTGTTTAGAGTTTTTATCAAAAATCGATGTTAGATCTTGTCAAATGCTTTCTCTATGTCTCTTGAGATGATCATGTGAATTTTGTTCTTCATTTTGTTAATGTGGTGTATCACACTGGTTGATTTGTGGATTTTGAACCATTCCTGCATCCCTGGAATAAATTCTACTTGATCGTGGTGTATATCGTTTTAGTGTATTGGTGTATTCAATTTGCTAACATTTTGTTGAGCATTTTTACATCTATGCTCATCAAGGATATTGGCCTGTCATTTCCTTCTTTATGTCATCCTTGTCTGGTTTTGGTGTCAGGGAAGTGTGGTCTTATAGAATGAGTTAAACAGCATCCTGTCTTCTTCAATATTTCGGAATAGTTTGATAAGGATAGGTATTAAACCTTCTTTGAGTGTTTGGGAGAATTCACCAGAGAAACCATTTATCTGGTCTTGCACTGTTGTTCTGGGGGAGGTTTTTGATTACTGTTTCAATCTCTTTATTTGTAAATAGCCTATTCATATTCTCTATTTCTTCTTGATTCAGTTTTAGGAGGTTGTATGATTCCAAGAATTTATCCATTTCTTCTATGTTATCCAATTTGGTGGCATATATTTTTTCATAGTATTCTCCTATAATCTTTGGTGTTTCTGGGGTATTCATTCTAATTCCTCCTTTTTTGTTTCTTATTTTATTTATTTGAGACTTCTGTTTTTCTCAGTGTGTCTGGCTAAGGGTTTGTCATTTTTGGTTTCTTTTCAAAGAACCAGCTCTTAGTTTCCTTGATCATTTCATTTTGGGTTTTTTTTCAGTCTCTATTTTGTTTATTTCTGCTCTGATTTTATTATTTCCTTCCTTCTACTGACTTTGGGTTTTGTTTGTTCTTCTTTATCTAGTTCTTTTAGGTGTAAGTTAAGTTTGTTTATTTGAGATTCTTCTTGTTTGTTGAGGTAAGCCTGTATTGCTATAAGCTTTCCCCTTAGTACCATTTTTGCTGCATGCCATACGTTTTAGTATGTTGTGTTTTCATTTTCATTTGTCTCCAGGTATTTTTTCTTCTCCTTTGATTTCTTCTTGATCCAGTGGTTCTTCAGTAGCATGTTGTTTAGTCTCCACATATTTGTGACTTTTCCAGCTTTCTTCTTGTAGTTTCATACCATTGTGGTCAGAAAAGATGCTTGATATGATTTCAGTCTTTTTAAATTTATTGAGACTTGCTTTGTTTCCCAATATGTGGTCTATCTTTGATAATGCTCCATGTTACTTGAGAAGAATGTATATTCTGCTGCTTTTAGATGGAAAGTTCTCCATATATCAATTAAGTCCTATTGGTCTAGTGTTTCATTTAAACCACTGTTTCCTTGACTTTCTGTCTGGAAGATCTATCCATAGATGTAGATGTGATGTTAAATTATGTTGCTGTCAATTTATCCCTTTAGGTCTGTTAATAGTTGCTTTATATACTTTGGTGCTCCCATGGTAGGAGTATATACATTAACAAGTGTAATGTCTTCTTGGTGGAATGTTACTTTTAGCATTATACAATGTCCATCTTTGTCTCTTGTTATCTTTTTTGTCTTGAAGTCTATTTTGTATGCTCTAGGTATAGCTGCACCCACTTTCTTTTGGTTGCCATTTGCTTGGAGGATCATCTTCCATCCCTTCACTCTCAGCCTATGTTTGTCTTTAAAGCTGAGATGGGTCTCTTGGAGACAGTATACTATTGGGTCTTGTTTTTTAATCCTTCCAGCCAATCTGTGTCTTTTGATTGAAGAAGTCAGTTCATTTACATGTAGAGTGATTATTGACATATGAAGGGTTAATACTTCCCTTTTATCTTTTGTTTTCTGGTTGTTCCATAGTTTCTTTATTTCTTTTTCCTTGTATTTCTATTGGCCATATCAGTTTAGTGGCTTTTTCTCACATTTTTCTCACTTTTCTCTTTATTTATGATTTGTAACTCTGCTCTGGTTTTTTGTTTTTTGATTACCATGAGGGTTGTATAAAAGATCTCACAGATGAGATAGTCCATTTTATGATAGCCCCTTGTCTCCATTAGTCCACATAAGTTCCATCCTCTTCCTCTTCCCTTTCTATGTTTTTGTTTTCACAAATTATCCTTGCTTGTGTTGTGAGTTTGTGACCAAATTGAAGTGATTATAGCTATTTTCAATGCTTTCTTTCCCTTTAGATTTTGTGCTATAATTTTATATTACCTATTCTAAATAGAGTTGCAATTTTCTGATTTTTGTCTGTTTATTTATCACTTTGCTTGAAGTTCTGTAGTCCTTTGCCTTTTTGTTTCACGTAGGAGGGTTCCTTTCAACATTTCTTGTAAGGCAGGCCTAGTGATGATGAACTCTCTCAGTTTTTGTTTTTCTGGAAAAGTCTTAATTTCTCCTTCATATCTGAAAGATGACGTTGCTGAATGGAGTAACCTTAGCTGATGGCTTTTGCCTTTCAGTATTGTCAATTTATCACTCCACTCTCTCCTAGCCTGTAGAGTTTCTGCCAAGAAATATGCTAATAAACTGATGGGGATTTCTTTGTAAACTATTTTTGCCTCTCTGACCACTCTCAATATTCTTTCTTTGTCATTGACTTTTGACAGTTTTAATATAGTATGCCTTGGAGAAGGTTTTTTTGTGATGAGATAATTAGGAGTCCTATTAGCTTCATGTACTTTGTTTTGGAGAAAAAGAAGATTAGCCCTGAGCTAACTGCTGTTAATCCTCCTCTTTTTCCTGAGGAAAGCTGGCCCTGAGCTCACATCAGTGCCCATCTTCCTCTACTTTATATGTGAGACGCCTACCACAGCATGGCTTGCCAAGTGGTGCGATGTCCGCACCCGGGAACTGAACCAGCGAACCCTGGGTCACCAAAGCAAAACGTGGGCACTTAACCACTGTGCCACCAGTCCAGCCCCAGCTTCATGTACTTTTATATCCAGTGCCTTCCCCCGATTTGGGAAGTTCTCAGCTATTGTTCCTTTGAATAAGCTCTCTGTTCCTTTCTTTCTCTCTCTTCTCCTTCTTGGATACCTATTATCCTGATGTTGCTTTTCCTAACTCCGTTGGATATTTCTCATGGAATTTCTTTATTGTGTTTAAATCTTGGTTCTCTCTCTTCTTCCACCTGAATCATTTCTAGATGTCTATCTTTGAGCTTGCTAATATTCTCTTCCATATGGTCTGCTGTATTTTCAATGCTTTCTACTTTATTTTTCATCTCTTTAATTGTATTCTTCATCTCCAAAATTTCTGTTTGGCTTTTTTCTTAGAGTTTCAATCTCTTTGGTGAACTACTCCTTCCATTAATTCATTTTATTCCTGAGCTTATTGAACTGTCTTTCTGAGTTTTCTTATAACTTGTTGAGTTTCTTCATAATAGCTATTTTGAACTCTCTGTCAGTTAGATTGTAATCATCTGTGACTTCAAGACTGGTTTCTGAAGAGTTGTCATTTTCTTTCTGTTCTGCCATGTTACAAAGTTCTTAGTGGTTTTTGATGACTTGATCCTCTGCCAGCACATTTGTGGTAGCAAACATCTTTCATATTTGGGTAAGGCTTTGGTTACTTTGGTTCTGAGCTGCTTCTGGTTGTATTTGAAAGCCTGTACTTTTCAACCTCCACTTCCTCTACTAGAGGCATAGTCAGTGCCCTCATTGTGCTGCTTGTGCCTCTGAGATTGCTGGTGTATTTCTGCTTCCAATGTCACTGCAGTCTCAGTTGTTGCCACGGGGGTCACCAGGCTGCAAGAACTTCTGCTGCTTTTGGGATCACCTGGGACTCATGTTCCCCCATTGGCTCTCTGTAGACTCTCCACAGGCTGAGGTGCTACTGTCCTGTGCATCACCTGTGCATCTGCCTCCTGGGTTAACTGGGTGTACTGGTAGCACTGCTGCCAGGGATGCTGGGTTGACAGGTGTCACTGTCAC
This sequence comes from Equus asinus, assembly GCF_041296235.1. Classification (NCBI taxonomy): domain Eukaryota; kingdom Metazoa; phylum Chordata; class Mammalia; order Perissodactyla; family Equidae; genus Equus; species Equus asinus. Next base: position 15,734,957 of record NC_091802.1, read on the forward strand.
TGCTTGGGGTCTAGGGTTTTGCATGCAGCCCCCACTGCTGGTAGAGCAGTTTCAGGAGTGCCACCACTGGAAGCTGTGTCACAGGTTCTGCTGTGATTACTGAAGCCTCAGGTCACAGGTGCCACCTGCCACTGCTTCAGGAGGAGCAGGGGGCTAAGCCATGAGTTGCTGGCTCTGTATACTCTGGTCACGGGTGCATACTGTTGTGCTTTTAAAACCTCAAGTCATGGCACCCAGCCCCTGCTGGGAAAATCCACATTGGATGTTGCCCCTCTCCTGCTGGAAAGGCCAGCGCCACTGCCAAGGGAAGGGGAGGTGGCTGGGTCACTGGCACTGCTCTGTTGTCTGAAGCCTCTGGACATGTGCACTACCCACAGCTGGAGGGTGGGGGCAACGTCTAAGCTATGAGTGCTGTGTCTGCCCCTTCAGCCTCTGTTCACCAGTATGCACCAGATGAGAATCCACATTTTGGAGTGCCGCTGCCAGGGGAGCGGGAGGGAGTTGCTCCGCTAGTTCCACTACCTCCTAGGGATCCAGCCCACCCACCTTCAGGTGTATAGATGCATGGAGCTCTCAGGCATTCTGGTGTGCTGTGCAAGTTTCCTTTTGGTCAATGGATGTCCACCTGGTTGTAACTTAGAGAAGAGAGACAAAGGGAACAACTCACTCCACCATGATGCTGGCAGCACTCTCTAATTTCATTTCTTTTAAATTTATTGATAGGTATTTAATGGCTCACTGTATGCTCTATTTCAGTTAACATGCCATTTTCACTTTAAAAGAAGGTGTATTTGGCAGTTGTTGACTATAGCATTATCTAAACATCAATTAGGTTGGTATTTTTGTAAATCATGTATGTGTCTTCACTGTTTTTGTTCTTTGTTTTAGCTGTCCTATAAACTTCTGTGGGGGTGTCTGTAAAAGTCTCCATTGTGGATTTTTCCATTTCTTCCTTTAATTCAGTCACTTTTGCTCAAGGTACTTTGAAGCTTTTTTATTAGGCCCACCCACATTTGTGTGTTGTGACTTCCAGAAGAATTGACTATTTTATCATTATGGAATATCCCTGTTTATAAACTGATCATATTTTTGTCTCCAAGTCCATCTGATATTAATAGAACCATTTGAGCTTGCTTATGCATATAATTTGTATGATATATCTTTTTCCATTCATTTATTCTCAACCTGCCTGCTTCTTTTCATTTAAAATGTTTCACTTGTAGGCAGCATATAATTGGGTCTTGCTTTTTTAACCATTATTTGTTTAGTCAATCACTGTCTGCACTAATTATTTTCGTAGTTGAATTTTGGTCTCCCTTTTATTTATTTGTCTTGTTGACCTTTTTGTTTTCAGTTCAGTTGCGTTCTTTGTTTTCAATGAACCTTTTTCTTGATGGTGAACCTCAAGAGGCCACCATAGCATCTGCTCTGGCTTAGAACCCTTCATTTGAGCTTTCTTTTTATTTCTCATATCTAGGTATTTCTCTTTCTTTATTTTATGTTGACTACAAGTATTTTTTGTTTTACTTAATTTGCAGAAAGTCTATGCATTTTAATAAGAATGTGACCTGTCAACATATATTTAGTCAGGCATGTTGCAAAAGCCCTCCTCTTAATCTTATACTTCCTTACCAAATGAGCTAACCATATAGTCTTTGAGGCCTCCAGTTTTACTGAACCTATCAATTCTGAGATATTACGATTCTGTGGCAATATAAGGAAAGGCATTTCAAAAGAGAAAACAAAATTCATTTAGGTGCAAAGATGAAGAATCGCATCATATGTAGGGGAAAGATAATTTTACCTGCCTTCTCTTTGGCTGGTATATAATTCCCATGTGTACTGTAAGAGACACTGAGAATTGGTGGTTGAATGAATTACTGATGGAATCAATTATTGAGTAGAAGTCTCTTTAGAAAAATTAGTGAATTACATAAGATATTCTGGACTACAGTAGCAAATACATGGCAAAATGGGTAACAGTTTAAGAAAAATATGTTTATTTTTCCTCTATGTCCTAATGTGTCTTCTTGGTGTATGGAGACTCCCCTGGATATGAAAAACTTAGAACACAGGCTCATTCCACCATGTGACTCCACTATCCCATTCAGCCTCTTGGCCATTTGTGTTCAGCTGACAATAGAGGAAAGAGAGTGTAGAGCAAGCCCAGAACTGGAACACATGGATGGATTGGCTGAAAATAAGTTACATAACAGCACCTTAGTGCAAGGGAGGCTGGGAAATGTGGTATAGCTGAGTGCCCAAGAAAAGAGTAATGTGGATTTGGGTGAGGAGCTGGTAGTCTCTGCTACAATTATTATGCCTAGATATGGATCAAAGAGGAGGGAACCAGTGGTCAAGTGGTTAAGGGAGCATTATAATATTTGAAGTAGAAAATGATATGATAATGGTCAAAACTAAAGCACTGAGACAATGAGTATAAAAGTTATGTACAAATCATTTTAAATGAAGAATAAACAAGATCAAATATAGAGGTGAGGGATAAACTGGATGAGTGTGCCCGTGAGCACCCCAAATATGGGAAACCCATAAAAAATCCTGAATATAATTCAAGAACTGTTGACTGCAAACTTATTGGTGCATGAAATGAACAATATGCCACGATAATCTCTCTGGAAGAGATAAAAATAACAAGATATTGTTCTCATCCTCAAAAAAGGTTGCAGTCTACTTAGGTTGGATGTAGAGAGTATGGGCTTTGGTCAGACATGTTGGTGAGGTGACTGAACATGGAAATACAGGGAAAAGAGATCAAGCCTATAGATAAAGACCTGAGAGTCTACTAAGAAGCAATTGAAGCCATGATGGAGTTGGATGAGTCACCAAAGGAAATCACCTGATGCCAGTGTAGACACATTACCTCATGGGCTCTGGGCTTATTCAGTGTTTGGTCAGAGGACAACTTCTAATTTTCCAGGGTGCTCCTTGCACTGAACATCCTTTGTAGTGGTATGTTTTTTCAAAGACCCCAAAATACTGTCCTTTCCTTTTCATGTGTAATAAAAATTAGTGTGTTATTAAGGCTTCTCCATTAAGTTGTAAGACCCTTGAAAGCAGAGATTATGACATATATGAATAAATGGATGAATAAATTGTATTTTTCACATATTATGATTTGTTCATGAGATATAAGAAAGCATATAGAAGATGAACTTTTATTATTTGTAAAATGATTAAACCCTAGAAGTTTGGGTAATGATGCTGGGGATAGGGATGAGGAGAACTTGTGATTCACAGATTGCTCAATTCTTAGATGTGAGTGTCAAGGGCTAATAGTCAATTAGTCCTACACACCAACAGGGATTTTCCCCCCATGTATTGACTATCTCTGGATTTGGTAAACCCAGGTATAGACACAGCAACCGTGGGAATCAAAAATGATGGTTTAGGATCATCATCACACATAGCACTTCACTAATAATTCTGGTTTCCTCTCCTCTTTTCCCCTAAAGTGTCCACGATAGAAGATAACCAGTCCTCTTACATGGATTTCATCCTTCTTGGAGTTATTGGTGAGCAAGAACAGGAAGATTTCTTCTTCATCCTCTTCTTATTCATTTACCACATCACATTGATTGGTAACCTGCTCATCATCTTGGTCGTTCACTCTGACATTCGCCTTCACAACCCCGTGTATTTTCTCCTTGCCAAACTCTCCTTGGTTGACATCTTCTCCTCTGTAACCATTCCTAAGATGCTGACAACCATCTCCTGGGCACCAAAACCATCTCCTTTGGAGGATGCCTAACAGAGATGTGTTTTGTGTTGGCCTTGGGTAACACAGATAACTATATCTTAGCAGCAATGGCATATGATCGTGCTGTGGCCAACAGCTTCCTGCTTCACTGCACAACAATTATGAGTCCACGGTCTTGTGTCCTGCTAGTTGTTGGGTCTTGGGTGATTGGAAATACCAATGCCTTCCCCCACACTCTGCTCACAGCTTGTCTGTCCTTCTGTGGAAACTAGAAAGTGGCCAACTTCTACTGTGACAATTTTCCTTTTCTTAAGCTATCCTGTTGTGACATCCAATTCAATGTGAGGATGATTTATCTAGGGGTTGGTGTTTTCTCAGTGCCTTTACTATCCATCGTCATCTCCTATGTTCGAGTCTTTTCCACAGCCTTACCGGTTCCTTCCACCAAAGATGTGCTCAAAGCCTTCTGCACCTGTGGTTCCTACTTCTCAGTTGTTTCTTTGTCCTATAGGATAGTCATGGGCATGTATTTCTGCCCTCTGACTAGTTGCAGCCTAAAGGATGTTGTGATAACTGTGATGTACACCGCAATGACCCCAATATTAAATCCTTTCATCTATAGTCTGAGAAATTGAGACATGAAGGCTACCCTGGGGAAACTTTTCAGCAAGAGAATCTCCTCATCACCAATGTGAAGTCATATATCGCAGACTGCAGTGAACAATTAGGATGCACTTGAAAATCCATCCCCATTCTCTTCCCCCTCCAAGAAGCTGGCTTTATTCTTTCCAGCCACTAAATTCCTCTTCTCAGAAATCTTGCAATAGTTGGACAAGATATCCTATTGATATTATCACTTTGTAGACATTATTGCCCCTTTTGACAGAGTGGAAACACAGGAATATTAAGTGTCTGTCCCAGCTATGCTACTGACTAGCAGAGTAAAGTTGAGAAGGGAAGAACCTTGGCTTCCACATCTACTAATAGAAAGAACAATATCTACATTTTCTCTGTCACAGAATTTGAGTATCATAGTAGTTCATGCTTTGAAGGCTATAAATCACTAATCAAATGTCAATTTTTTGGACTGTTACGTTTAATAATCTCTACCATACTTGCAAACCTTGAGGGTGAGAGATATCTTAACGCATCACTGTACTTCTTCTAATGTTGGTCATTAAAGTGCATCCAACAACAATTGGTGGAGATGTAATGAATGAATATAAGTGAATAATTATAAACTGATCATGGTTAGATGTGATAGATTCAATGTTATTTCCACTCCATCATGTACCTGGCATGTCATAAAGTCAATTTGGGTCTGTTCAGGAAACAGAAATCATACCCATTATTTTTAAACAAAGACTTAAAACAAGGAATTAGATACATAGGTCTATTCTGAAATTGACTAATAGAGAAAAAAGATGGATTCTGATGTATCTCAAAGTTATGAACTGCAGGAAAAAGTTACTTCCACTAGGTCTTGGACAACTAAAGGAAAGGTGGAGTTACAGGAACCTAGGAGCTCAGAAGAGGTATGACTGCATACCTGATGCTTGGATCTCTGAGAAGAGTTGCTAAACTGATGCCACTTGGTCCCCTCCTGCTGAGGTGACCCAGACTTTCACTCCTGAGTGTCTGCCTTTTTTTTTTTTTTTTTTTTTGGTTGATGTAGTTTCTACTCTTTTCAATTGGGCATGGAAATACAAATATATCTGACATAGTTGTAGACATGGACCTCCTGGAACCCCATTGTGTAATATCAACACAATGTAGTTCTGATTGGGATCAGTCACTCCAGCCACTAGAGAAATTCTTTGTTTTCTGAATGGCCCACAGAGTCATGCTATAATTTACTTGATCATACCATAATAATATAAGTTGAAAATATGTAAATTCAAAAAGATTATTATTGATAACCTTTTCATAAGGGTATAAACAACTAAAACAGCCAAAAGATACACTTTATGGGAATAAATATAGATGCAATAAAAGTGCATTAAAAACAAAAGCAAGAGAAAGATAAGTATAGGATTCAGGGTGAAAGGATATTCAAGGAAGGAGAGTTAGAGAATGGAAATAAGGTACCATGTCATTGATATTGGTTGTTACTAAAGTCCTAATTTTCACGTTTGATGGTGTATCAATGGGTGTTTACAATATTTTCATTATGAATAGATAAATAGGTAAATGACACCTAGGTGGATGGACAGATAGATGTAGATAGGTAAAAAGTAAGGAGCTCCTCATGAAGCAATAATGAGAATATTTCTTTAATCAAGGATTGGATAAAGAGCTAGAGCAGTAGGGAGAAGTGTGAAGTGGTGAGACCAGAGTTTAATTAGGCATCTCAGAACAGTCTAAGGAAAAGAGAGTGAAGACATAGACAAAGAATCAAGATACAAAAATAGTGTGGAAATAAAAACAAAAGAAGGTAGTAACTTTTATGATAGTAAAGGATGTCTTTAATGAAAATAGTGAAGAAGAGGGACATCAGAAACATAGTGGACTGAGCTGTTCCCTTCCTCTCTCCCTCTTTTGAACTACAACTAAATGAACACTCACTGACCAATGGAGGAAGCCTACACAGCACAAGACAATACCTGAGAGACACATGCAGCTACACCTCTGAGGATGGATGCACTGGCCCCCCAGGAAGTGGTGGACACAGGTGAGCACACCCTGCTTTCTCGCCTGTAGCCCTGTGCATGCACACAAATGCTTTATAACCTGGTAGAAGTGCCCAGAAAGTGGGAACATACAGTGGGGCCACCATAAGAGGAGGCGGTGGTAACCCTTAGCCCATGCTTGTGGTCGCTCTCCCAGTGGAGAGATGGAGCCCACCATGCCCCTGTGCCATAATGTAGCAGGCATAGCGCGGGTCCCAGCAGAGAAGCCCCACCAGCCAAGTTCAGTGGCCCCTCAGACTGCAGATGGTAAACAGGGACCTCAGTAGATTTCCACACTGGGGCAAACACTTCCCAGTCATGCGCGAGTGCTCACTGTGGAGCTGCAGTCCTAAAGAGGGAACATCTCCTGGATGGCTGTGGGAATAGACCCTGAAGCTTTGAGCCCACTGGTGATCACTTTCTGGCTGGGAGGGGGAGCTCAGAGTAACCCTGAGGCACCCTAGCCTAGTCAGGAAGACCTGCCCAACAAGGACAGTCCACACAAGTGCCTAAATGCATCCCAGGATAGGGCAAGCACCCATAATATCCTCAAAGGTTCCAGCAGATGGGGTGGGGCCAGAAACACTGCTCCAGCTCCTCCCTAGCAGTAACAAGGGGAATCTGCATCTTAAGAGTACCGCAAGAGCCCCAACAGAAGACTAGTTCATCAAACACCATGAGAAACTGCAGCAACAATTCAGGCCAGAAGGAAAATGACAATTCTGCAGAAACCAACACTGAAGACATAAAAATATACAATCTAAAGGACAGAGAATTCAAAATAACCATCATAAGGAAATTACAAGGGCTTACAAGAAAACACGGAAAGACAATTCAAGGAGCTTGGTAATAAAATTAATCTCTTCAGCAAATAGATTGAAACCATAAAAAAATCAAGCAGAAATTCTAGATATGAAAACACAATTAATGAAATAAATAATAATCTAGAATCATGAAGAAATAGAATTGAACTTGGGGGAAGGAATTAGTCTTCCTGAGGATAAAAATGTAGAAATTCTACAGGTGGAGGAGAAGACAGAACTAAGATTTTTAAAAAGTGAAGAATTTCTTTGAAAAGTTTGACTCAATTAGGAAAAGCAAAATAAGGATTATAGGTATCCCAGAGGGAGAAGAGAAGGAGAAAGGAGCAGAGAGCTTGTTCAAAGAAATAATTGCTAAGAATTTCCCAAATATGGGGATGGTTTCAGATTTACAGATAAATGAAGTTAATCAAAAGCACAATTTTATCAAGGTGAAAAGACCCTCTCTAAGTCACATAATAGTAAAAATGGCAAAAGTTTGTGATAAAGAAAGAATATTAGGAGCAGCAAGGCAGAAGAAAATAACCTACAAAATAAACTCTATCAGGCTTTCAGTGGATTTCTCAGCAGAAACTCTACAGCCTAGGAGAGAATGGAATGATATATCAAAATACTGAAGGACAAAAACTTTCAGCCAAGAATACTCCATCTAGCAAAACTTTCCTTCCGATACAATGGAGAAATAAAAGCTTTCCCAGATAAAGAAAAGATGAGGGAGTTCATTGCCACTAGATGTCCCCTACAAGAAATAATTAAAGTGCCCTCATACTGGCAACAAAAAGGCAAAGGTCTACAAAGCTTTGAGCAAAGAGATAAAGAGACAGACACGATCAGAAGCCTTCGGATGTCTACTAGAACACGGAGGCAAAGGCTCAATTACAACTTAAAAGAGAAAGGGAAAGAAAGCATCAAAAGTAATGATAAACTCTTCAACTTAGGCACAAAGTCACAAAATTAAAAACAGAAAAGTATGTAACAGCAATTACTCAGAAGGGGAGAGGAAAGGGAAGAAACCTGCTTAGGTTGATGGAGATAAGAAGCCATAAGAAAATGGACTATCTCATCACCAATATCTTTCATACAATCCTCATGGTAACCAGTAAACAAAAAATAAGAGCAGAGCCACAATTCACAAAAAGAGAGAGAACTGAGAAATCCCTCTCAGAAAACCAATAAAATGAAATGTATAGTCAGAAGTACAAAGGAAGATAATCGGTGAAAACATAGAACAAGCAGAAAACAAGATTAAATGGCAGCCTTAGGCCCTCATATAACAATAATCTCTCTAAATGTAAATGGACTCAACCCTCCAATCAAAAGACACACAGTAGCTGGATGGATTAAAACTAAGACCCAACAATATACTTCCTCCAGGAAATGCACCTCACCTACAAAGACAATCAGAGGCTTAGAGTGAAGAGACAGAAGACAATACTCCAAGCTAAGTACCAACAAAAGAAAGCAGGTTTTGCCATACTTTTATCAGACAAAGCAAACTCCAAATTAAAAAAGACAATGAGAGACAAAGAGGGACAGTATTTAATGACAAAAGAGACATTCCACCAAGAGCACATAACACTTATTAATATATATGCACCTAACACAGGGGCACCAAAATGCATAAGGCAATTATTAACAGACCTAAAGGGAGAAATTAACAGCAACACAATAATAGTAGGGGACCTTGACACCCCACTTACTTCTATAGACAGATCATCCAGATAAAAAGTCAATAAGGAAATAGTAGATTTAAATGAAACACTGGACCACATGGACTTGATAGACATATATAGAGTAATCCATCCAAAAACAGTGGAATATACATTCTTCTCAAGTGCCCATGGAACATTCTCAAAGATAGATCATATGTTGGGAAACAAGGGAAGCCTCAACAAATTCAAGAAGATTGAAATAATCCCAACCATCTTTTCTGACCACAATGCTATGAAGCTAGAAATCAACCACAAGAACAAAACTGGGAAAATCAGAAATATGTGGAGACTAAACAACATGTTATTGAACAATCATTGGACCATTGAAGAAATCAAAGAAGAAATTAAAAAATACCTGGAGACAAATGAAAATGAAAATACAACATACCAATTCTTATGGGATGCAGCAAAAGCAGTCATAAGAGGGAAATTCATAGAATACAGGCCCACCTCAACAAGCAAGAAAAATCTCAAGGAAGTATTCTTAAAATATGCCTAACAGAGATAGAAAAAGAAGAACAGACAAAGCCCAAAGTCAGCAGAAGGAGGAAAATAATAAAAATCAGAGCAGAAATAAATGAAATAGAGACTAAAAAAATAGTAAAAAGGATCAATGAAATTAAGAGCTGGTTCTTTGAGAAGATAAACAAAATTGACAAAGCCATAGACAGACGCACCAAGAAAAAAAGAGAGAAGACTCAAATAAATAAAATTAGAAATGAAAGAGGAGAAATTACAACAGATAGTGCAGAAATACAAAGGATTATAAGAGAATACTATGAAAAACTATACGCCCACAAATTTGATAACCTAGAAGAAATCGATGAATTCCTAGAATCATACAAGCTCCCAAAACTGAATCGAGAAGAAACAGAAAATCAGAACAGAACAATCACAAGTACAGAGATTGAAACAGTATTCAAAAACCTCCCAAAAAACAGTCCAGGACCAGACGGCTTCTCCGGAGAGTTCTACCAAACATTCAAAGAAGATTTAGTACCTGTTCTTCTCAAACTATTCCGAAAAATTGAAGAAGATGAAATGCTTCCTAGCACATTCTATGAGGACAACATTACCCTGATTATAAAACCAGATAAGGACAACATGAAGAAGGAAACCTACAAGCCAATATCACTGATGAACTTGGATGCAAAAATCCTCAACAAAATATTGCCAAACTGAACACAGCAATATATTAAAAGCATCATATATCACAATCAAGTGGGATTCATTCCAGGGACACAGGGACGGTTCAACATCTGCAAATCAATCAATGTGATACACCACATTAACAAAATGAGGAATGAAAATCACATGATCATTTCAATGGATGCAGAGAAAGCATTTGACAAGATCCAAAATCCATTTATGATAAAAATTCTCAATAAAATGGGTATGGAAGGAAAGTACCTTAAGATAATAAAGGCCATATATGAAAAACCCACAGCCAACATCATATTTAATGGTGAAAAACTGAAAGCCATCCCTCAGAACAGGAACAAGACAAGAGTGCCCACTCTTGCCACTCTTATTCAACATAGTACTGGAGGTATTGGCCAGAGCAGTTAGGTAAGAAAAAGAAATAAAAGGAATCCAAATTGGAAAGGAAGAAGTGAAACTTTTGCTATTTGCAGATGCTATGATGCTATATATAGAAAACCCTAAAGAATTAACCAGAAGACTACTAGAAATAATCAACAACTACAGCAAAGTTGCAGGGTCAAAATAAATTTTAAAAAATCAGTTGCATTCCTATACATTAACAATGAACTAGCAGAAAAAGAAATCAAGAATACAATCCCATTCACAATTGCAACAAAAAGAATAAAATGCCCAGGAATAAACTTAGCCAAAGAGTTGAAAGACCTGTACACTAAAAACTGTGTCATTACTGGAAGAAATTGAGGAAGATACAAAGAAATGGAAAGATAGTCCATGTTCACGGGTTGGAAGAATAAACATAGTCAAAATGTCCATACTACCTAAAGCAATCTACAGATTCAATTCAATCCCTATCAGAATCCCAACGACATTCTTCATAGAAACAGAACAAAGAATCCAAAAATTTGTATGGAACAACAAAAGACCCTGAATAGCCAAATCAATCCTGAGAAAAAAGAGCAAACCTAGAGGCATCACAATCCTTGACTTCAAAACGTACTACAAAACTATAGTAATCAAAACAGCAGGGTACTGGCACAAAAACAGACAAACAGATCAATGGATCAGAATTGAAAGCCCAGAAATAAAACCACCCATCTATTGACAGTTAATGTTTGACAAAGGACCCAAGAACATACAATGGAAAAAGGAAAGTCTCTTCAATGAATTGTGTTGGAAAACTGGACAGCTACATACAAAAGAATGAAAGTATACCATTATTCTTGCACCACACACAAAAAATAACTCCAAATGGATTAACTATTTGAATGTAAGAACTGAAACCATAAAACTCCTAGAAGAAAATATAGGCAGTACACTCTTTGACATTGGTCTTAGCCACATCTTTTCGAATACTATGTCTACTCAGGTAAGGGAAACAAAATAAAAAGTTAACAAATGGGACTACATCAGACTAAAAAGCTTCTACAAAGCAGAGGAAACCATCAACAAAAAGGAAAGACAATCCACCAACTGGGATAAAATATTTGCAAATCATTTATCAGACAAGGGGTTGATATCCAAAGTATACAAAGAACTCACACAACTCAACAACAACAAAAAAAACCAAACAACCTGATCAAAAAATGGCAGCAGATATGAACAGAATTATTCGAGGGAAGATATAAAAATGGTCAACAGGCACATGAAAAGATGCTAAACATCACTAATCATTAGGGAAATGCAAATCAAAACTACAATGAGATATTACCTTACACCAGTTAGAATGGCTGTAATGACTGAGACCAAAAATGGCAAATGCTAGAGAGGATGTGGAGAAAAAGGAATGCTCATACACTGCCAGTGGGAATGTAAACTGGTGCAGCCACTATGGAAAACAGTATGGAGAATCCTCAAAAAACTGAAAATAGAAATACCATATGATCTAACTATCCTGCTACTGGATATCTACCCAAACAACTTGAAATCAACAATCCAAAGTAACATATGTACCCTTATGTTCATTGCAGCACTATTCACAATAGCCAAGACTTGGAGACAATCCAAGTGTCCATTGACCAATGATGAGATAAAGAAGATGAGGTATATACATATATATATATACAATGGAATACCACTCAGCCATTAAAAAAGACAAAATCATCCCACTTGCAACAACATGGATGGATCTGGAGGTTATTATGCTAAGCGAAATGAACCAGACCAAGAAAGACAAACACCATTTGCTTTCACTTATATGCAGAATATAAACAAACACAAGCACAAAGAAAATAGTTCAGTGGTTACCAGGAGAAGTGGGGTAGGGGTGGGCACAGGGGGTGAAGGGGAGCACTTATGTGGTGACAGACAAGAAATAATGTATAACTGAAATTTCACAATGATGTAAAGTATTATGAATATCCATTTAAAAAATATATATGTATTAAAAACAAAAAAATTAATGTTAATTTGAATTGCAAAATGTTAGGTTTATGAGCATTGAGATTCAAATTTTGATCTATATTAAATGTCTCTGAATGTTTACTATGTCAATGCAAATGAAACCTGTTTGCACAAACACATTTTATTTTAACTTCCAGGTTTTTTGCTGCCAATTTTACATAACCAGAAAAGAAAAGAAAAAGAAAATAGTGAAGAAGAGAGTAATTATTTAAAACATTAGTTCCATTTTGGGCAGAAAGGGGTCATGTGGGACACTTTCATGGAAGGATTCAATAAATTGTAGAATGAAGATATGAAACTTTGCAGCAAATTTAACAGAGCATGAATCAGAGTGGAGTTGATAAGTAAAGTTTGGATATAGAGATGGAATCATCTAAGAGACTCTGTAGAATGACTGAATTTTGAGACGGGGCCACAATGGAGAGTGAGGATTCTAGTGAGGAGAGTAAGAAGCTTGTACAATCTTGACTTGGTGACCCTACAAGTCATGCCCTGTGTCTCTCTCAGTTTTCCATCAGTCCAAGCACATAGCACAGTGTATTTTCAGTGTGTTGTCATAATACTATTGAGTGGGCATACACATATTTGTTTTTGAAAAAATGAGACAGTAGCCATCACAAGGAAGAAAGTGATGAGTGCTACAAAGGAAGATCCAAATGTGCCACACAGTTTAAGAGAAAGTAGATACTTCATTAAATGTCAAATATACAAGTGTGTACATATGTGATTTTACTATATCACATGTATTATTGTCTCTTTTAATTTTTAAAATAGCCCCACAGCACAGATAATATTACCCTCTTTTACAGATGAAGAAACCAAATCTCCAAAAAGAGAAGTGACTTATTTGATGTGTTTCGATTGGAAAAAAGCAGATGAGGATATGATCCCAGTTTTCCTCATGCCCAATGCATTCACCTGACTCAACAGTTGGCCCATAGAGGAGATATAAAATAATAGGGAGCAATGCCTAAGTACATCGGGATGTGTGCACTAGCAGAAAACATTGCTAGGTTTTTGACAAGCAGAGAGGACACTCCAGCCATGACAATAGTTGAGCTATAGGACAGAAGTAGGAAGCGTGGCCATAGAAGTTGTCAAACTTTAAAGCAGGAAAGAGAAGTGATCCTTCTAGTCTCAGTTCCCATTCTCAGCACCATCACTCAGTCCATCCAAATGCATCCAGTGCCACTGAAGAGGATGCCAAGGAATTCCACAAGGAGATAATCACAGCTATCAGACTCCTTTCGTGCCTCTGGTTTCCCAGGAAGTCTTGGGAATGATTAAATAATGTGGAGTTGGGCCATGATCTTGGGCAAAAATTAGAGCAGAAGAAGTATTTCTTCCCTAAAATCATCCCCTCCTTATCCTGAAGAAAAAGATAGTGAGAATCTGGTGCCCTCTGAGGAGAGCTGCTCATTCAGAGTATAAAAAGGGAAGAAAACCTTCCAAAATCATTTCATAAAGCAAGTATAATATTGATTTTAAAGCCTGATAAATTTCACAAGCCTAAAACCACAGCAGAATCTCACTTGTGAATATTAATACAAAAATTCTCAGAAAAATATGAGCAGGAGCCAAGAAAACATGAAAAGAACACTATTGAAACCACATGGAGATGATTCCAGGTATGCAAGGTTGGTTGAATATTAGGAAAATAGTATCATCATCCTTGGGAATGCTGAAAAGGCATTTAAGAGCATTCAAAATCCATTTCTCAGTTAAAAATAATCATTAATTGAGAAATCAATGGATATTTCACTAACTAGATAAAATATTGTATATCTTTATCAAAAGGCCAACTTCATAATGGGGGAGGGAATGATGCATTTATATTAAAGGCAAGAATAATATGAGGATATCCATTGTTTAAATTACTATTTAACATTGTATTGGAGGATAGGCATCATGCAGTTAGCACATTCAATTGGAGGCATAAAAATTGGAAAGGAAGAGGTAAAATTCTCTTTGCTTACAGATGAAAAGATTTCTGGTGAACCCAAGAAAATCAACTGAGAAACAATAGGACAATTCGGAAAAGTAAATTGTATAGAATCAACTTTCATAAATACATCATATTCATATATACAAACACCCACTTAGAAAATGTAATAAAAGAAAAGAACTCTTGTACAATAACAACTAAAAAAAATACAAAATAGGTAGGGGGAAATACCTAAAAAGGAGTGTTCCAGATCTATATGAGGAACACTTTAAAAAAACTGATTAAAGTATCAATCCATGCAAAGATGAAAAGCATATCAAATGATCTTAAAGCCATTCGGTGAATGGTTGATGGAGACCTGGATATTTATATGACGCTAAAGTAACAACACACAGATTACTTCCCAGTCGCAGGAATGAGAATACGACTTCCAATAAAAATTGAAAAAAATTCCAAATAGTGTGCAGATAATATTAACATAGAGACTTGGAAAATGGAGGGATTGGGTTATCATATCACAAATCCAGTGGTGAATCTTACCATCAATCAATGGCACACAATATAACATGATGGATTTTTGCCCCAAAATTTTAACTTAAATGTAATAAAACAGCTAGCAGTAAATTCCACTTACAGGAATACAGCATTTCAAGGAGCAAATTACCTCCAACAAAAGGAAACAATCACATAAATCATAAGGTGGGACACTGTACAGCAGTGCCTCCCAAACATTAAAGTGCATGTAAGTCACCATTGGCATACAAGTCAATGCAGATTTGTATTCGGTGAATCTGGGTGGGACCTAAGAATCTGCATTACTAGCAAGGTCCAGGTGATGATGATGCTCCTGTCAGTGGAAACTTGACTTTGAGAAAGAGGAGATTGGGGCAATCTCTTCAATCAGTTACTGTTCTGAAAAACTGAATCATTAGAGATGAAAAAAGACCCAAGACTCATAAGAACCAGTTGTAATGGAAGGTCCGAATTGGATTCCCATTTTGACAAACCAAATGAGGACAGTTTGAGGATAAGTGGAGAAATTTGAACAAGAACTACTTGTGGATAATAAGAAAGTATTATTGAGTTGTGAAAATGCTATTTGGGGCATGTAGAAGAGGATTACTTTAGAGATGTATGCTGATATTTAGGGATGTAATATCATGATATCTATAATTTGCATTACAATATTTCAGCACAAAAATGTGAATTCAATCTACATAATATAGAGTTTCAGTTTTACAAGAAAGTTGTAAATGGATGGTGGTGATGGTTGCACAACATTATAAACACAGTCAATACCACAGCGGTATACACTTAAAAATGGTTATGATAGTAAATTTTATATTTGGTGTATTTTACAAAATAAAAATTTGAAAAAGTCTACATAGCATGAAGATAATATTAATATAAAGACTCCAGAAAATATCCTCTGTTTCATAGAGTACAAACTTAAGGTTTTCTCAAAAAATTCTGAGGAAAGACAGAGAGATAAAAAATAAGAAAAGAAATTATAGTTATAGAGAATAGAGACTCAAAACCCAATCCAAGAATTTTAGAAACTCTAATGGAACACAGCAAAATATTAGATCCTGATGCAAATTTTACTAAATTGAAAAGTCTTGCATTTGAAAATCTAAGTGATTCTCCATATTCTGCATATACTCACTGAGAGATTTTTAAAATGCATCAATTTCAAGTACAAGAAATTTTTAATTTCAAAGATAAATGTTTATGAAATTATCTTAATATTAACAACATATGAGAACTTACTCCCCAAGACACTTTCCAAAGTTCTTAACCTATATTATCTTATATACTCGTCATGTTACACTATGAAGTAGAAGCTATTTGCTATCTCCATTAAAAGATGAGGAAATTGATGTTCAGAAAAATTAAGAAAAATAACTTGTCTAGTGCACACAGCTTAAATTGGTAGAGTCAAGACTCAAGCCCAATTCTCTCAAACCCCAAAACACATTCTTCTCAAGGTCACATGGGTCATTTTCCAAGATAGACCATATGTTAGGTCACAAATAAGTCTCAATAGATCTAAAAAGATAGATGCAATACAGAGTGTCCTTCCTGACCACAACAGGATGAAATTAGAAATCAACAGCATAGAGAAAACTGGAAAATTCACAGAATTGTGGAAATTAAAGAAGACACTTTTAAAGAGCCAATGAATCAAAGAAGAAATAATAAGGGAAATTAGAAAATACTTAAAAACAAATAAAAACACAACATAGCAAAACTTATGGGATGCAGCAAAAGCAGTGCTAAAGGGGAAATTTATAGCTATAAATGCTTACATTAAAAAGAAGAATGATCTTAAACAACAACCTAACTTTGCAACTTAAGAACGAGAAAAAGAAGAACCAACTAAACCCAAAGCTAGCAAAAGAAAGGAACTAAGAGGATTAGAGCAGAGAAAAATGAAATAGAGAATCGATAAGTGATAGAGAAAATTAACAAAACCAAAAGATGGTTTTCCAAAAAAATCAACAAAATTTACAAACCTTTAGCTGATGGACTAAGAAAAAAATAGAGAACACTCAACTTATAGCAACATTTCAGTCAGTGACAGACTGCATTTGCAATGGTGGTCCCGTAAGGTTAGTACCATATAGCCTAGGGGTGTAGTAGGCCCTATCATCTAGGTTTGTGTAAATACACTCTGATGTTCATACAATGACAAAATTGCCTAATGATGCATTTCTCAGAATGAATCCCCATCGTTAAGCAACATGTCTGAACTAAAAAATCAGAAAGGCAAATGGTGTCATTACTACCAATCCTTCAGAAATAAAAAGGATTATAAGAGAGTATTATGAATAATTATATGGGTAAATTCCTGGAAATGCAAAATCATGAGGAAATAGACAATCTGAAGAGAACTATAACTAGTAAGGAAATTGAATCAGTAATCAAAAATTTCCCAAGAAACAAAAGCCCAAGACCTAGTGGATTGGTGAATTCTAACATTTAAAGAGGAACTAATGCCAACCCTTCTCAAATTTTTCAAAAAAGTTGAAGAGGAGATGACACTTCCTAACCCACTCTATGATGCCAGCATAATGCTCATATCAAAGCCAGACAAAGACACTTCAAGTAAAGAAAACTACAATATCCCTTATGAACATTGATGCAAAAATTCTCAAGAAAATACTAGCAAACATAATTCAGCAGCATATTAAAAGGATTATACACCATGATCAAGTGGTGTTTATTCCTGTAATGCAAAGATGTTTCAACATACAAAAATCTCTTTTTCCCACCCCCAGGCCCTGGTAACCACTCTTCATGCTGTTTCTATGAGTTTGATTTTCTTAAATTACATATATAAGTGTGATCATTCACTATTTGTCTTTCTGTGTCTGGCTTATTTCACTTAGATCCTCCAGGTTCATCTCTGTTTTTGCAAATGGCAAGATTTCCTTCCTTCTCAGGGCTGAATAATATTCCATTGAATATATATACCAAATCTTCTTTATTCATCTTGGCTATTGTGAATAATGCTGCAACAAACAAGGGAGTGCAGATATCTTTTTGATATCCTCTTTTCATTTCCTTTGAATTTATACCCATAATTGGGATTGCTGGATCATATGGTAGTTTTATTTTTAATTTTTTGAGGAAGCTCTGTACTATTTTCCATAGCGGCTGAACCAATTTACATTTCCATTGACAGTGCACAAAGGTTTCCTTTTCTCTACATTCTTGCCAACTTTTGTTATCTCATGTCTTCTTTATGATAGCCATTTTAACAGGTATGAGGTGATATTATGATTTTGATTTGCATTTCCCTGATGATTGGTGATGTTGAGCATCTTTTCATGTACCTCTTGACCATTTGTCCATCTTCTTTGGGAAAATGTCTTTTCAGTTCCGCTGCCCATTTTTTCATCGGACCATGTTTTTGGTTTTTTGTTTCTTATGGAGTTGTATGAGTTCTTTAGATATTTTGGATATTAATCCCGTATCAGTTATATGATTTGCAAATATTTTCTCCCTTTCTGTAACTTACCATTTCATTTCATTGAATGTTTCCTTTTTTGTGCAGAGCTTTTTAGTTTGATATAGTTCCACTTGTTGGTTTTTCATTTTTCTTTTTTTGTTTGTGCTTTTGGGGTCACATCCAAAAAATCATTGCCAAGACCAATACGAAAGAGCATTTTCCCTATATTTTCTCTATGAATTTCGTGATTTCCGGTCTGATGTTTAAGTCTTTAATGCATTTTGAGTTAATTTTTGTGAATGGTGTTAGACAGAGCATCCAATTTCATTTTTCTGCATGTGGTTATTCAGTTTTCCCAACACCTTTTATTGAAGAGACTATCCTTTACCCACTGAGTATTCTTTACTCCCTTGTCAAATATTAGTTGTCCATATATACAGTGATTTATTTCTGAGCTTTCTATTCTGTTCCATTGGTCTATGGGTATTTTTATGCCAGTACTATACTGGTTTTGTGGGTTTTTTTAAAGATTGGCCCTGAGTTAACATCTGTTGCCAATCTTTTTTTCCTCTTCTACCAAAGTCCCCCAGTACGTAGTTGTATATTCTGGTTGTAGGTCCTTCTAGTTCTGCTTTGTGGGCTGCCGCCTCAGCATGGCTTGATGAGCGGTGCTAGGTCCACAACCAGGATCCAGACCAGCAAAACCCTGGGCTCCCAAAGTGGAGCATACAAACCTAACTACTCAGCCACAGGGCTGGCCCAGTACCATATTGCTTTTACTATAGCTGTGTAGTTAGTCTGAAATCAAGAAGTGTGATGACTCCAGCTTTCTTCTTCTTGCTCAAGATTGCTTTAGCATGAGGTTTTTGTGGTTCCATATGAATTTTAGGATATTTTTTTCTATTTCTGTGAAAAATGCCATTGGAACTTTGATAGGGATTACATTGAAACTATAAATGACTTCGGGTAGTATGGAAATTTTAGCAATATTAATTCTTCTGATCCATGAACACAAGCTAGCTCTTCATTTGTTTGTGTCTTCTCCAATTTCTTTCACCAAAATCTTGTAGTTTTCATTATATAGATCTTTCACTTCCTTGGTTAAATTTATTCCTTAGTATTTTAATGGTTTTGATGTTACTGTGTATGGGATTGTTTTCTTTTTTGATATTTTGTTGTTAGTGTATAGAACAGCAACTAATTTCTGTATGTTGATTTTTATATCCCACTACTTAACTGAGTTTGTTAATTAGTACCAACGGTTTTTTGGCTGAGTCTTCAGGATTGTCTCTATATAAGATTATATCATCTGCAAATAAACACAATTTTGCTTCTTTATTTCTGATTTGGGTGCTATTTATTTCTCTATCTTGTGTGGTTTCTCTAGCTAGGACTTCCAGTACTATGTTGAATAAGGCTGGTGAGAGTGGAGACTCTTGGCTTGTTCCTGATCTTAGAGGGACAGCTTTCAATAATTCACCACTGAGTATGATGTTAGCTGTAGATTTGTTGTCTATGGCCTTTACTACGTTGAGGTATGTTTCTTCCATATAGAATCTGCTGAGAGTTTTTATCATGAAAGGATGTTGTATTTTATCAAATGCTTTTTCTGCATCTTTTGTAAATATTTAAGCTGTACAACTTGATGTTTTCATATATGTATACATTGTGAAGTGATTATCATGATCAAGCTAATTAACATGGCCATCACCTCACAGTCACCTTTTTTTGTGGTGAGATCTCTTAAGATCTACAATACTGTATTATTAACTATAGTTGCCATGCTCTACATTTGATCTCCAGAACCTATTAATCTTGTAAAACTGAAACTTTGTAGACTTTGACCAATGTCTCCCCCTCTTTATATGTAGTTCACATTTTCTATTTTTTCTCAAGTTAGTTTTGGTAGTTTGTGTCTTTCTATGAATTTGTTCATCTCAGTTATCTACTTTTTTATGTAAAATTGTTCATAGTATTGTTTTATAATCCTTTTTATATCTATATGGTCTATAGTAATGTCCCTACTTTCATTTCTGATTTTAGATTTTTTGTCTTCTCTCTTTCTTTGTTTGCCAGTCTAGCTAAAGTTTTGTCAATTTTGTTGATCTTCAAAGATACCACATTTGGTTTAGTTGATTTTCTCTACTATTTTTCTATTCTCTACATAATTTATCTCCAGTCCAATCTTTATTTCCTTCCTTCCAATAGCTTTGGGTTTAGTTTGCTCTTTCTCTAGTTTCTTAAGGTATAATGTTAGATTATTGTGTTGAGCTCTTTCTTCTTTTTTCATCTAGGCTATAAATTTACACCTGTAAATTTCCCTCTGAACATTGCTTTTCCTCCCATATTTTAGCATATTGTGCTTTCATTTTTATTTGTCTTGAGATATTTTCTAATTTCCCTGTGATTTCTTCTTTGATTCATTGGTTGTTTAAAAGTATGTTAATTTCTACACATTTTTGAATTTTCTAGTTTTCCTTCTGTTATTGATATCTAGTTTTAATCCATTGTGTCATAGAAGATACTGCATTATTTCAATATTGTAAGTTTATTGAGACTTTTTTGTGGCCTAACATGTGGTCCACCCTGAAGAATGTTCCATGTGCACTTGAGAAGAATATATATTCTGTTGTTGATGGGTAGAGTGTTGTATACGTGTCTAGTAGCTCTAGTTGGATTATAATGTTGTTCATATCCTCTATTTCCTCATTGACCTTCTGTCTAGATGTTCTATTCATTAATGAAAGTGGAGTATTAAGTCTCCAACTATTATTATAGAACTATATTCTCCTCAATTCTGTCAAAGTTTTCTTCACACATTTTTTGGCTCTGTTTCATGAAAAACAGAGCCAAAAAATGTGTGAAGGTGTATTTATAACTGTTATATCTTCTTGATGAATGACTAACATACCTTGTCTCAAGAAACTGTTTTTTTCTTAAACTATATTTTTCCTGATCTTAGTATTGCCACTTCAGCTCTTTCGTAGCTATATTTGCATGCACCATCCTTTTTCCAGCTTTTTATTTTTAATTTATTTGTATACTTGAATCTAATTAAATCTCCTGTAGACAACATAGAGTTGAATCATGTTTTTAAAAGTTTATTCTGCCAATTTTTGCATTTTAATGGAAGAGTTTAATTCATTGAAATTTAAAGTAATTATTGATAAGGATAGACTTCTATCATTGTGATATTTATTTTCTGTATGGCTTCTACATTTTTAGTTTCTCATTTCTTCCATTACTGCCTTCTTTTGTGTTTAATTGATTTTTGGGAGTTGTGTACTGTTTTGGTTCCCTTCTCATTTCCTTTTGTGTATATTTTAAAGATGCTTTCTTAGTGTTTGACAGAGGGATTATGATTCATATTCTAAATTCACAATAATCTAGTTTGAATTAATATTAACTTAGCTTGTATAGCATACAAAAACTCTGCTCCTACATAGCTCTATCCTTCTTTATTGTTGTCACAAATATTACAACTTTATACATTGCATATCAGTTAACGTAGGTTTATAAATGTTGTTTAATGCATTTAGCTTTAAATCATGTAGGAAATAGAAAGTTAGAAACCAAAAATACAATAATACTGGCTTTTATATGTAACTAT
Source organism: Equus asinus (assembly GCF_041296235.1). Classification (NCBI taxonomy): domain Eukaryota; kingdom Metazoa; phylum Chordata; class Mammalia; order Perissodactyla; family Equidae; genus Equus; species Equus asinus. Next base: position 15,756,951 of record NC_091802.1, read on the forward strand.
ATTACTTTTACTAGAGCTGTTTGTTTCTTCATGTGGCTTCAAGTTACTGTCTAGTGTCCTTTCATTTCACCCTGAATGACTCCCTTTAGCATTTCTTGTAGAGAAGCCCTACTAATAATGAACTCCTCCAGCTTTTGTTTGGCTAGGAATATCTTAATTTCTCCTTCACTTTGAAGGATAGTTTTGCCAGACATAGACTTCTTAGTTGACAATTTTTTTTATTTCGGTAGTTTGAATGGTCAACTCTCTTCTGGTACCCATGGTTTCCAATGAGAAATCTGCTATTAATCTTATTGAGCCAATCTATATGATGTGTTGTTTCTCTCTTGCTGCTGTCAAGATTTTCTCTTTGTGCGTGGCTTCCAATACCCTGATTATGATGTGTCTCTGTAAGGATCTCCTTGAATTTGTGTTTCTTGGAGTTCATTGAATTTCTAACACTCTATTGATTCATGTTTTTTATCAAATGTGAACAATTTTCAACAATTATTTCTTTAAATAATCTTACTGTATCTTTTTCTCCTTTCTTGGATTTCCAAATGCCTATGTTGCTGTGCTTGATGGTATCCCACAGGTCTCTTAGGCTCTGTTCACTATTGTTCATTCTTTTTCCTTTGTGCTTCTTAGACCCAATAATGTGAACTAACCTATCATCAAGTTTGCTGATTTTTTTCCTCTGCCTTCTTACATCTTCTCTTGAAAGCCTCTTGTGAGTTTTTCATTTCAGTTATTGTGCTTTTCAACTCCAGAATTTCTGTTTGGCTCCTTTTTATAATTTTATCTATTTATTGATATTCTGCATTTATTCATACATTGGTCTCCTAGTTTCCTTTGGCCCTTTGCTTATGGCTTCCTCTTGCTTTTTGTGAATATTTAAGTCAATTGAGTTAAAGTCTTTGTCTAGTAAGACTGATGTCTGTACTTTCTCAAGGACAGTTTCTGTTTATCTCTTCTGTGAATGGATTATATTTTCTTAATTCTTTCCATGATTTGTAATTTTTCATTGAAAACTGGACATTTTGAATATTACAATGTCGTAACTCCATGCATCAGATTCTTCCCCCTCCTCAGCATTTGATTTGTTCTTTGCTATAGGCTTCAGCTATCTGTTTAGTGAGTTTTATAAACTATTTTTGTAAAATCTGTATTTTTGCCTTTGCTTTTGAGATTGAAAGAGAATGGACGTCAATGACACTAGTAACTACATTCTTAAAACCTATAACAGGGAAATGACTCTAGGTTGTCTATTCAATTTAATTCTCACAACAAATATTTTGTAGTGAATATCATTTTTCCAGTTTACAGATGAGGACACTGGGATTCAGATTGGTCCCTTGCCCAAGGTCATGTCTAAATAAAATTCCCACCCAGCTCTGTCTGAATTCAAGGTCAAGTGTCTGTGCTATACTACATTTATTTTTGTAAATTTATTAGTATGAGAGAAACTGCACTGGGTGGGAGCTGATAGGAGAGTAGGCAAGAGGTGGTCAGTGCCAGAGACAGATGACCTCATGGTCACAACACAGTGTGTTTGTTGAATCCTTCACCTCTTGGGGACTGCGGTGATTTCCAGTAGAATTGAGCTCTAAAGTCAGAAGGGTCAGTGTGATCTCAGATAGGAACCTCCTCATTTAGCTCAGGTAATGGGAGATGGTAGGAGAATATAGAGGGGGGCGATGATCTGGAAGACTCTGGAAGGTGCTCTGTTGGCTTTGCCTACGTAAATTGTTTAATGGCCGTCCCCAATGACCACATCACAGAGCAAAAGCCAACATTTCCTATTCCTTTTTGAATGGAGTGAAAGCCAATTCTTCCCAGGTTGACCCAGAGAAACTCTCCCCAGTTTTCCTCTCCACCTCGCCTGGGAGACAGTTTGTTTGTTGGAGTGGCTGACATTAGCGGAGAACTTTGCCAGAAACTTTCTTCCTTGAGATGTTTAATTGTCAGAGACTGGAGACAGAGGTGTGGCAGAGGAGGGCTCTCCAAGGATTTGTGAAAACAGAAGCAAATTTCCTTTGTTACATCAGAGGGGAGAACAGGAGGTGGCAGTGAGAAGTGGCAGGCAATAAAATCTCTCAGCAGAGCACTGGGCCTGGCAAGAGGCCCGGCGATGGCTCCCAGCAAGTAACCCCTCCCCTCCTGGTGAAGCCCACTCCCAATGTGCTTTCTTTTTGGATAAAGGATTATGATCTTTCTGTACTATAATCATTGTTTCTGGAAGGCTTTTTCTTAAACCCAAAAGATCCTGCCAGGGTTTTAACAGGGTTTTCTCTTCCAGGTTTTTCTGTGTTCCTTCTGTCAGAACCCATATTTCCATTTTATCCAATCTTAATGCATTTCTTAAAAACCTTTCCACAGCCCTTGTGGGAGACATTGGATATTTTCTGCCTGTGGATGGGGAGTGCCCCAAGCAATTCAGTCAATTCTTATGTTCACAAGATAGGAGGAGATTCTTGAGGAGTTCTGAACACAGAAACCTGTGTTTCTTTTGGAAATTTTTCTTCTCTACCTTTCCTAGATCCCTTCTGCTTCCATTTCAAGACCACTTCCTTCAAGGAGTTGGAGGTGTGCTGGCTTCCATGGACTGAGAGAGACCCCATTGCTGACTCCACTGACTGATCAGAGCATCCTTCCCTGGGTGCTGGAGTCTCTTCACCAAGGACATACAGCTCCAGATTGGGGTGTGCCTCGGACTCTCCAGCCCTTCTGGTGTCATTGATTACGTGGTTTCAGGTAAGGTTTTTCCTCTCTGTGTCTTGTATTTCCCTTCTCTCTTATCAAGTGCTTAAAAAGTTCATTCATCCCACAACTATCCCTGTCTTCTCCTGTTTTCTATTTCTCTTGAGGTAGAGAACTCTTGACTGGTTAGATTTGGTTTCTAAAGTATCGTGTTTTTTCTCCTAATTCTTTTTGTGTGTGTGTGGGTAGAACTAGAGAAGACCTGAGGATTGTTTCACCCAACCTGACATTTGACAGTTTGGGAGACTGAGAATCAGAGAGGGGAAGTGACTTCCACAGGGTCTCACACCAGGTTTTAGGAGGGGTGGACACTATTTTGTCTTTTTAGGTCTAAGGAGGATGTAACAATGGCCAGACCCCCTGAAACCAGCCCCCTTAGGGTACTGGGAGAGTTGTCTGTTCCTGATGGTATCTGGCTGTTAGATTTTGAAAAGCACTGGTGAAGTCCTTCCTGCCCACCCACATGTGCCTATATTTCCACCTCTTGGAAATAAGTTTCTGCTTGCTGCTCTCCCACGCGCCGTGTATTTTTTTCTCTTTGGATATTTTCTCCTACTCTCCTTCTTCTTGAAGGACAGTCAGGGTTCTGCTCTTATTTGAAAACACATACTTTGGTGTGTTTTCTCCCTTCTCTTCCCACCCTGCAGTTATCTTTGTCTTGGAGAAAGTTGTCCCATGGGTCTGACTTCTCCCCTTTCTGCTGCAGGGCTCTCTGAGAAATTCCCACCTCACCTCTGCAGGAGTCTCTTATGCATAGCCTAGGGCTCTGGCAAGTCTGATCTGAGGGGTGCAGGAAGGCTTTCCCACCCTAAAATATCTGCTGCTCGTTGCCCAAATGAAGCTGTAAGTGCTGTAGCCACCTGGTAAGGCTTTATCAGGAGAAATTTCACCTCCTTTGGTAGCAGGGGCATATATTACATTGGAATGGGTCCTCCTTCATTAGCAAAAAGTAGTTTGGCTGATCAATTGATTATAACGCATTTTTTGAACACGAGTTGATGCATCCATAACAGTCAGAGCAAATTGTGTCCAAGTTCTCTTTCAACATGAAAATTCTAATTCCCAATGCAATAAACTTTTTAAAAAATCTTACTCTTCCTTTGCATTCCTCCTGCTACCACCTTTGTCTACAGCATAATAAGTGATAGAGGTTGTGGACATCAGAATATCTGCCACTATGTGTTGGGAACTTCCTATCTGTGAGGCACTAGAGTAAAGGCTTTTACATACATTATCCTGTTTTATCCTCACAGCCACCATAGATGATGAAACTGGGGTTCACAATGGTTAAGGAACCTGCCCAAGGTCACATAGCTGGTGTCCATCTCGTGTTTGGACCATCACAGCTGCGTCATAGTAGTTTCTCCCCTTCTCAAGGTCCACATCATGTTCACCACCCAAAGACTAATTACAATCTATCACTACATGCATGTCCTCATTCGCCATCCTTCCACCTCCCTTCTCCTCTGGTAACCACTAACCCAGTCTCCATTGCTATGTGTTTGTCGTTGTTTTTATCTTCTACTTATGAGTGAGATCATATGGTATTTGACTTTCTCCCTCTGACTTATTTCACTTACAATAATACCCTCAAGGTCCATCCGTGTTGTCACAAGTGGCTGGATTTCGTCGTTTCTTATGGCTGAGTAGTAGTCCATTGTGTATTCCTCTTTATTTTTCTACATTTTATCTTGTCTCCTTTTCCTTGACGTTTCCCACTACTCCTTCATCTCTCCCTTCCACTTTTGGCCTTGGTTAATATTTCTCCTCATTTCTCTCCTTTCTAATCCCGCATCTCTTTCTCTGGTGCCTCTCTCACACTCTTTGCTATCACTTTATGAGGGTCACCGTCATTCCCTGAGATGGGATGGGAGTCTCGATCTGCTGCTATGTGCTATGACTGTGATTTGTTTGGCCAGGTAGCTTTGGCAACAAAGAGATCCCCCACAATACCCCAGAGATGACATTGAGAATAGTATCTGATCTTGCCTTTTTTGTAAAAAATATATGAGAAATATGAATTAATGCTTTTAAACGTTTTCAAAATTTTAATTGTTACTTCTTTTATGTATTTTAAATTTTTATGCTAAAAAACAAATTTAAAGAGAAAAGATCTTCTAGATACATCAGTTACCTGCTCATGACAATCTTCATTTAAATTCAAAGAATACATGAGCACTTTCTTATTGTCAAAAATTCAAATATTATGGATCAACCTAGAGTCCTTCTTTGACCACATCTCCACCCAGTCCTAACCCTCTCCAGAAGTAAACACTATTATCATACTCTGTGTCCTTCAGCAAGTTGTGTGTACTTGTTTCTCCTATTTTTGCCTGCCCACACTTAATGTTACCAAAACTTCATATCAACTTGATGAGTAAAAAGTTGTATCTCTGTCCTAAGTTTTGCTAGTATTTTGCTAGTAATTAGTGAGATTAAACAGTCTTAAAATGTTTATTTAGACTTCCTTTCCTGAGAATCACTGCTCCTTTTGTTTATCCTTTTTCTTATTGCTTTGTGGGTATATATTTTGAATATGAAAATAATATGAATCCTTTTCTAGAATGTATTTTATGATATATTACATTGTAAATATTTATTATTATATATAATATACATTATATATATTTTATTCATTCTGTATGCCTTATTTAATGAGACCATTTCTACTCCAAGGTCATAGACACATTCTTCTATATGTTCTTCTAATAATGTTATGTCTCTTTCTTCATTTAATTCTTTAATCTGCCAAGAATTTATTTCTGTGAGTGGTATGAGGTAAGGACTTAATTTTTTTAAAGCAGGTGAATAATTGTCCCAAATCACTTATTGAATAGCTTTTCTTTTCCCATAGATTCAAAATTTTATTATTTGAATCAAATTGTAAGTTTTTACACGCATATGGCTCTGAATCTTGAATCACTCAGTCTTGTAGGTCAATTTGCTTATTCTTTCACCAATAGCAGACTATCTACATTTTGATAACTGATGAGGCAGTTTTACTTTTTAGTCTAACCTGTTGAACATTGCTTTACTTTTTCAAAAGTTATTTTGGCTATTTGTTCAGCAAATATTTATTTAGCACCCACAGCATGCTCTGTATCCATGTTGGTTCTCACTTTATCAATTTCCACGACAAATCCTGTTGGGCGTCACTTCAGCATGATATGTATGTATTTATTTAAAGAATGTTGTGGTCTCACAAAGAGTAAAATTCAAGAGGCACAAAATCATATACCAAAAAGATTCTCTTTTCTACCCTAGATCTTAGCAATCTGATTCTTCTGATTCATTCCTCTGAGGCAAGCAGTGTAACTAGTTTCTCATGTTTCATTCCAAAGATTTTATTTATAGATATAAGAGTGCATGTGTGTGTATATATATATATACATATCTTTATATACATATGTATGCAAAATGTAATATTAGATAATATTACATGATATATGATATATCATTATATATGAGATAGTATAATTATATGATTATAACATGTAATTTATATAGTAATATGTAACATATGTTCGTAATAATATGTAATAATATGTAATGTACATATGCTAATATGTAACTTATATGTAACTCAATCTGTTTCTTGTTTTCATATTACTCCATTGTTTATTCAACCTTTCATCTCTTGATAGATATTTATTGTTCGCAATCTTTTTTCTACTGTAAACAAATCTACACTAAACCATCTTGTCTATGTGTCTTTTCACATATGTATAAATATAGATGTAGGATGAGTGCCTATAAGTAAGACTGCTTAGGCAAAAGGTGCTTTTATTTTTTAAAAAACTCCATCTTCTGAATGCTCCTTTTCTGTAGCATCTTATTCTTGTTTCATGTTTATAATATCCAATGTTGATTATAAAACATTTTTTTAACTTTTTGTTTCTGCAAAGAGTCTCTTTCTTCATCCATTTTGCTTTGCTGATTTTCCTTCCCTTCTTTGAGGATGCAAACATTTTTCAGATGTCCACTTCTCCTCAGTTGTCTGCTCAGATTAAAATACGGGGTAATAAAAAACAAATTGGGTGCTCAGAGCCTGTAGCTGGGTCGTGCTAATTTTGGCTTCACTTTGGGTGAAATGAATGGGTATTTATTTATTTTTTTAATCTTCCAAAATCAGTATCGTTAGATGTTCCCTGGACCAGTCAGATTCCTGGATTGAGGGAGAGGCTCATCTATTTTCACACCTGAAGGGAATAAATCTGGGTCCCAGGAGCTTACTGGTAAACCATGCCAGGCGCCCACTTTCTTCCCATATACCATTGGGTTCACAGCACCCTACCCTGAGCCTGGGATTCTTGGCTTCACATTCTCTGGAGAATTAGTCTCCTGTCTTCTGACAGGGTGAAGGGCCAGGGCCCACATGTGTGGAGTAGGGAGGGATTTGTGCTTCTTCAGCAGATTTTCAAGCTATCCCCATTTTCGGTCTTGCCCCGACCATAGCTTAATCAGTTCCTCAGCCTTCTTAGATCTGCAAGAACATTACCCCGACTCGTCTGGTTTCAGCTCCCAAATAACGTTGTTGTTTTCCTCTGACTTGTACTCATTTTACCTGGGGTTACTCGCTTTCTAGTGGGACTTTTGGAGGGCACAGTCGTTGAGCGTGTTCAATCAGCCATTTTAACCCAGAAGCGGAGTTCTTTGTACATCATGGTTCTCACGACCCTGGGTGTTAAGGATAACCTCTAGTTATTCTCAGGCTACTGAGATGGAGAGCTGCAGGGCTATTCTTAATGCACATCCCCTCTTCTCTCCCTGCCACCAAGACAGAATTCTTCCTGCGAATGAGGCTAGTCTGTGTGATTCTTTGCTCAGTTCCTTCTCTGCTCGTTGGAGTAACTGGGTCCCAAGAGGTTCCTTGCTTCCACTGGCACAAACAAGCAATTTTGGTTTTTCCCTTCTTTTTAGAGAAGACACTTTGGTCTATGCTCATAGGTGCCCTTTTTCCACTTTCTCCTTCACTCCTGCTCAGTTTCTACTGCTTTTGGTGTCCCTTCCAATTTTATCTTGAGGGTTCCGCTTTCAGGTATCCCAACTTCATCCAACATGGACTGTGCTTCTGCTCTCAATCTCTCACCGCTTTTGGGGGACTTCTCAGAGAATTCTAACTCTACACTGCCATTTCCAAACTGCAAGTGTCCTATTGGGATTTTAACTGGGATCATGTAGATTTTACAGATTAATTTTTGGGAGAATTTACATTCTTTCAATGTGGGACCTATCTGTACAAGAATACGCATAGCTGTCTTCAGGCCTTCTGTTTTGTCTTCGGTAATGCTTTATAATTTTTAGCATGAGGGTTCTTTCCTAGGTACTTCACAGTTTTTGTTGCAATTGTGAATAAGATATATTTTTTTCTACTACTTTTACTAATTGGTTAGTAGTATTATATGTGAATACTGCTGATTTTTGAGTGTTGATCCTGTATATAGTATAACTTTGCCTTAAAAATAAAGTTATATTTCCACATTCCTCATAGAAAATGTGTAAAATACAGAGAAATTGGGAGGAGATAACCCTAAATCCCACTACCGAGAAGGAACCACACTATTGATATCTTGGCATGTTCTCCTAGGCTTTAGAAATATATCAGTAGATACATATATGTTTTTGCGCAGTATCTATTAAAATGTCATACATATCCCATTGACTACATATTTTTTATCGTGTGATTGTACCATAATTCACTTAGTGTTTCCTTTGTGTTGGGCTTTTGGATTTCCTCTAGTCTCTCATTTACTAAGCTACTTCGGAAATACTTTAAGATTTTCATATAGGAAAAGAAAAAATTAATAAACCTCCTTCTGTTTAAGTTTCCCCACTTGTGAAATGGGGGTAATGATCAATTTTTCAGGGCAGTTATGAGGGTTAAACGCAAGGTTGTGGCAGAGTGCTCACTGGGTGCCTGGCACATGAGAAATACTCAAGTCATCTCAGCTGTCATCACTTCTAAACTACTGGGCATTGCTTGTTATCACCTTCAATCTTTGCAATCACCCCATAAGATAATATTGTTATCTCAATTTAAGACAAGGAAATGAGGTTCAAAAAGGTTATACAAGTGTCCCATTCACACAGCTGGTAAATGTCTTTGCCACTTTAGTACCTTTTCCTGAAAAATCAAATCCTTGGGTAAGGCTGGCCTAGAGCTTTCTAGGAGAAGCAATTATGAGGGCTGGAGAACAGAACAGCTCCTAACAGAGGCAGAAGCAGTGCTCGTTTTAGCAAGAAATAGCTTAAAATTTGCTTCTCACTTATGTGCAGAAAGTCGTAGAAGTTAAAACAACAACAACAACGTGCATCTCTGTTAGAGATCCTTTTTCTTAATGAGGGCTTGTCTATTATTCTAAACCGAGTACCATTTAAAGAGGGCAATGCATTGGGTAAAGTTGTAATGTCCTCAGTAGTATGGCCCTAAACTTAAACCTCCTGTTTCCAGATCCCAACTCTGGCTCTGGCGCATCCCTCTGCAGGATCAATGGTCTGGGTGGGAAACCAGACTCTCATCTCCCACTTCATTTTCCTGGGCCTCTTCACCCACTCACCACTCCACATCTTCCTCTTTTCCATCACCATGATCATGTTTTTGATGGCTCTCTCTGGCAACGGGCTCATGATCCTCCTCATCAATGTCAGCCCCCACCTGCACACCCCCATGTACTTCTTCCTCAGCTGGCTGTCACTCATGGACCTCATGCTCATCTCCACCATTGTGCCACGGATGGCCGTTGACTTCCTCATGGGCTCCATCTCCTTCACAGGCTGTGGGCTCCAGATCCTCTTCTTCCTTACCCTCACAGGGGGTGAGTGCTTCCTGCTGGCTTTCATGGCCTATGACCGCTATGTGGCCATCAGCAATCCCCTGAGATACTCAGTGGTCATGAGCCGCCATGTATGCTGGCTCATGGTATCAGGCTCCTGGCTCTTTGGCCTGGTAGATGGGCTGATTCAGGCTGTCTTCACTCTAAGCTTTCCCTACTGTGGCTCCCAGGAGATTGACCACTTCTTCTGTGATGTCCCTGCTGTGCTCAAGCTGGCCTGTGCTGACACCTCTCTCTATGAGACCATGATCTATGTCTGCTGTATCCTCATGCTGCTCCTGCCCTTCTCTGTCATCTCTGCCTCCTACCTGAAGATCCTAGTGGCTGTGCTCCGTATGCGTTCTGCTGAAGGTTGTCAGAAGGCCTTTGCTACCTGCTCATCCCACATGGCAGTGGTCTCCCTCTTCTACGGGGCCGCCATGATCACCTACATGAGGCCCCAGACCTACCACTCCTCCAAACAGGACAAGGTGGTCTCTGTCTTCTATACCATGATCACCCCTATGCTCAACCCGCTCATCTACAGCTTGAGGAACAAGGAAGTGGCCAGGGCTCTCAAAAAACTCCTGTGGAGGTGTCTATGTAGTAGGGAGCAGGACTAGGTCAGCCTTGGTGCCAGGGGATGTGGGCCTTGGGACCTAGAACCTGAATTAGCCACCTGAAGTTTGATTGGAGTAGAAACAAATGAGCCCTGCTAAAAGTAAGTCATTCTCTAACTAGAGTTAATCAGATTAACACATCAATTCAATCCAGCAAGTCCATGCTGAGTGTTTACAATTTTGAAGGATGGCTGGACCAACAGCTTACAAAGAATAGAAGACACAGAGCCTGTATCCCACAGAGTTCGCAGGTGATAGCTTTCAGCTGTTTCCCTCTCCAGGAATTGCCCATGGCTAAGGAGAGGCACCTTGCCCAAGGTCATGTTTCTCCATGGGGAGTTGCCTAAATCCTATTACTGGTCAAAGGAGAGTATAAAGACCTGGCCACCTTGCCTCAATTTGACTCTGAAGGGCCATCTCAGCTCCAGAGCTCCCTGTAGCATCATCTCAGGCATCAAAGGCAACTTCTCCCTGCATCCAGTTTCACTTCCTTAACTCCTTTCCCCTACCATAAGTTTCAATTCTGAGAGCACTCTCCAATAAACCTCCTCCATTGTAAAACCTGTCTCAGTCTGCTTCTGGGAAATCCAATCTGTGATACATGGAAACTCAGGAATGATGGTAAGCTAAAGTAGAGTTTTGCAAGTATGGTTATCTACATGCACTCAAGGTACAATGTGGATACCTGTTCCATTGTTAGTGTCAGCGAGAGGTCACAAATGGCATCATAGATACATCTAAGACAAGTTTAATGCAGGGATTGCAAACTAAAGTGCCCATAGGTCCAGAGAGGAGGCCTCAATGATGGGAGCCATGTGGTGGGGACAAGGGCAGATGGGACACTCACTCCTCAAGTAAAGAAATTAGGCTTCTCTGCTCCCCACAGGATGGATGAGCTTTGAGTTGGGAAGGAGATTAAGTGATAGTTGGGTAGAGCTGAAGGAGCAACCATGGATGAGGCTGTTGGGCCCTGGGAACCCAGAGGGCAGCAGGAAGCACTGGACACGACAAAGGAGAGGAGAGGGAAGTGCCCACAGCAGGATGCCCGACAGAAGAAGGGCTTTTACATGTGCTCAATCTCTCCATGATGTCCTCTAAGATGACTCTCAGATCTCGACCTCCATCCTGACCCTGGGAACAGCCTTAGGAAACTCTTTCCAGGAGTTCCGTGCCCCAAGAGCTTTGAGTTCTAAGAATTTTCTGCTTCTTTGAGTTTTGCTGTGTCCTACATCTCAACTCTGACCAGACTTGGAAGTACTGAGAAGTGATGAGAGCTGAGAAGAAGGGCATTCTTGCGATCGAAGGAGTGTTCTTCTTGAGGACCGGTACATCCTCGCAGAAGTGAGGATGTGAATAGGTTCTTCAGAGGAGGAGACATATGGGAAGACTTAGGTGGGACCTAGCAGAAACCTTTCCACCACTCCTACCTTCCCTATATTTCCACTCAAGGAAGCCAATAACAAAATAACAAGATAAAACTTTGATAGAAGCATTCATTCTCAAGACTCGGTTTAAATCAAAAGACCTGAAGTGTGATGAAAATCTCAATGGCTTGTGTTTGAGAGAAGCAAAAGTTACGGATATAAACTTTATATGCAACTTATAGACATTACTTACATCTTCCTAGTTGCCTTTTAAAGTGCTTACTGGTGCTTCTAAGGCCACGACTAGGAGATACAGGAAGATGTAATATGCAGGTAAGTCTTGGCCACAGGAACCCTAAGTGTGCCTGGAGTCAGTTTCCAGCAGGCTTGGAGAAGGCTGTGATTCAGAGTAGCCAAGGCTACATGGAACATAGTTTCAGGTTCAGCCTGCACTTCAAAATCACGGAGATTTTGGCTTGAGCTCCTGTCCAAATGGGCAGGTCTATGTTTGTGTATCTCTCATTTCCCTTTGCTCATTCAATGTTGCATCTGGGATGATAAGGTCCTAGTTAATCAGAAAGCTTTACTCCCTTTAAACACATCACTAAAGTTGTCACATCCTGAGCAGAAGAGAAATCACTCTTGATTTATCCTGAGTGGTGCTTTTGCAAGAATATGACTATTAAGATTTGTGTTTCTCATGGAAAACTGTATTTAACTGTGAATATGTGTACATATTCATCAGCCCTTATACCAGAAGGGCTCCTCCTGTTGTGGCTTCTGTGACATAGTTTGACAGTTGGGCCAAGTCTCTTCCCTTTGCCTCTCTCGCTGTCCTGAATCTACCCAGGTCACAGCCCACCTCTGTAATGGACTGAGAGTTGGCAGCACGGGCTGAGCAGAAGGGCATTCAGGGAGGATTCCCAGGGAGTAGAGACATCTACTGTCAATGTTTGACCCTGGTAGACAGGGAAGGGTAGAAATGGCCATGGTGGGACTGGGGGAGTTGAGCGATGATTTTTTACAGATGAGGACATCTGAGTTCTGAATCAAAATGGTGCAGTACATTCATGCATCATAAACCTCTCTCCTCAAAACATTTAGCAATGACGGTAAAATATAAAAAGATAAAACAAAGAAGATGCAACTGGTTTCAAATACAAGATAAGAAAATCTGTGGAATAGAAACGGTAGAGAAATGCCAAACAGTGAGTAGGGCTGAAACCATGGGCTTGCTGAGGTCTGGGATTTGACATGCCTAGGGGGGCTAAAGTTCAGTCATGCAGAGTGAAGATCCCTACAAAAGTCCATGAAAGATGAGGAGCAGGAGCCAGGCTTTTGGACTGGAGCCAGAGGCTGGCGAAGGGCTCCATATCTGAACCTGAAAAGAAATTGAAAGACCTACTGCCGAGTGCCCCTGGGGCTCTGCTTCTGGTGAACTGCGTGCCTGGGGAGGCACATGGGGCCCAGTGACCAGCCACTTAGCTCTGCCACACTGTCAACATCAAGTGCACAGCAATAGCGAATTCTCACTTTAAAACTTCCTTCAAGAGGTGGTGCCCAGAAACCTGGAAAGAAGCAATCACAAACCACAGAGCAGAGCAGCAAGGTGGGGGCACATTTTTGCAGGGGGACATGCATGAGAGAGACAAAAAATGATAATAAAATAAGAAATTTAAATCTCCCCTTCAAAAGGAGCCTGAAAACAAACAAGAAACTAAAACATAAGTCCAATCAACACTATAGTTCCTTCAAGGGAGAATTAGTATTAGTATAGAAGAATTAGATGAATAATTTAAGAGAGGATCTTAAAGGTGTATGAAGAGGCAAGTGACTTCCACCAAAGTAGAATACAAACTAGTAAAGCAAAAATAGTCAGAAATGAACCAGGAATGGTGGCTGTGAGAAAGAACCAATGAAAAATATGTGGGATAAAAATGCTGCATCAAAAATTTAAGAGTGCCATAGCTGAGATAAACTCTAGAGCTAGGTGAAGAGAAAATTGCTTAACGGAAGGCTGGGACCAATCTGCACTCACTCAGAATTAAGCATAGAGACTCACAGATTATAAACAGATGAAGAATCAGTTCAGAAACCCAGAATATAGATTGAGAGGCTTCAAATTAGCCTAAGATGAGCTCTAGAAGAAGGCAATGGGGGAATGAATGCTGGAGAAGAGACATTTGAAGACGAATTTGCTAAGCATTGAAGACAGACCTGAGTTCTCAGGATGAAATGCTCTCTGAATTGTGAGTAAGATAATAAAGAGAAAGCCTCTCAGATATACTATAATGAGGCTGCAGACACTAAGGACAACGAAAGAATATAAAAGCCAACAGAAAGATAAAGAAAGGTCAACCATCAATGACTGACAGTCAGGTTCTTCACATTCCTCATCATGACAGTCAAGAGTAAGACAGTGGGGTGGGATCTCCAGAGAGCTATAGGGAAACTGTTTACCTGGAAGTTGCATTTCATCACATTGTCATTTAAAAAAGAAAAAAGTCCACATTTTCAGGCAAATAAAAACAGAGAGGGTGTTCACCACCCACAGGCTCCCATTGAAACAGCTATTGAATGATGCATTCCAGAGAGAAGGAAGTGGAACACAGAGGGAATGTTACAAGACATTAGAGGGAACTCAGTTATTGCTGAAATATATCTGAAAGTGTAGTTATCTACTGATATTTTTAAAATTTATTTTCTTTTGAGGAAGATTAGTCCTGAGCTAACTGCTGCCAATCCTCCTCTTTTTGCTTAGGAAGACTGGCCCTGAGCTAACGTCCATGCCCATCTTCCTCTACTTTATATGAGGGACACATACCACAGCATGACTTTTGCCAAGCGGTGCCATGCCCGCACCCAGGATCTGAACCAGCAAACCCTGGGCCGCTGAGAAGCAGAACATGCGAACTTAACCACTGCACAACTGGGCCGGCCCCTCTACTGATTTTTTAAAATTCAACAACTATTTTTTTTCTGTCTAAAGAAAGTGTAAAACTAAATCTCCAAATAACAATAGAAAGTTTTGGCATGATCAGGAAGAAGACCAAAGTGCTATGAGGAGAAATTAAAGTAGACACCTCAGAAATACAGAAGGTTATAAGAGAATACTATGAAAGGCTGTATGCCAAAAAATTGGATGACCTAGAAAAATTGAATAAGTTCTTAGAATCATACAAGCTTCCAAAACTGGATCAAGAAGAAAGAGAATTTGAATAGACCAATCAGCAGTAAGGAGATGAAAATAGTAATCAAAAATCTCCCCCAAAATAAAAGTCCAGAACCAGATGGCTTCCCTAGTGAATTCTACCAAAAGTTCCAAGAAGACTTAATACGTATCCTTCTCAAACTCTTCCAAAAAACTGAAGAGGAGGGGAGGCTTCCTAGCTCATTCTATGAAGCCAACATTATCCTGATACCAAAACTAGACAAGGACAACACAAAAAAAGAAAATTACAGGCCAATATCACTGATGAACATCAGTGCAAAAATCATCAACAAAATACTAGCAAATTGAATACAACAATACATTAAAAGATCATACACCATGATCAAGTGGGACTAATTCTAGGGATGCGGGGATGGTTCAACATCTGCAAATCAATCAATGTGATACACCACATTAACAAAATGAAGAATAAAAATCACATGATCATCTCAATATATGCAGAGAATGCATTTGACGAGATACAACATCCATTTATGATTAAAAACTCTGAAGGAAATAGGTATAGAAGGAAAGTACCTCAATGTAATAAAGGCCACATATGACAAACCCACAGGTAATATCATTCTCAACGGAGAAAAAAATGAAAGTTTTCCAAGAACAGCAACCAGACAAGGATGCCCATTTTCACCTCTCTATTTGACATAGCATAGGATGTCTCAGCCACAGCAATCAGGCAAGGAAAAGAAATTAAAGGGATTCTAGTTGGAAAGTAAGAAGTGAGATTGTCACTATTTGCAGATGACATGGTTTTATATATATAAAACTCTAAAGAATCCACCAAAAAACTTTTAGAAATAAATGAATATGGCAAAGTTGCAGGATACAAAATCAACATACAAAAATCAGGTGTGTTTCCATATCCTATCAACTAAGTAGCAGAAAGAGATTAAGAATACAATACCATTCACAATTGCAACAACAACAACAACAACAAAATACCTAGGAATAAACTTATCAAAGGCGTGAAAAACCTCTCCCCTGAAAACTATAGAACATTATTGAAAGAAATTGAAGCAGACAGAAAGAAGTAGGAAGATATTCCATGCTCCTGGGTTGAAAGAATTAACATATTTAACATGTCCATACTTCCTAAAGCAATCTACAGATTCAGTGCAATCCCTATCAAAACTCCAACAACATTTTTCACTGAAATAGAGCAAAGAAACCTAAAATTTAAATGTAACAACAAAAGACTCCAAATAGCCAAAGGAATTCTGAGAAAAAAAGAAGAAAGCTGGAGGTATCACATTCCCGTATTTCAACATATACTACAAACCTATCGTAATCAAGACAGCATGGCACTGGCACAAAACAGATACAACAGATCAATGCAACAGAATTGAGAGCCCAGAAATAAGCCCACACATCTATGGAAAGCTAATTATTGACAAGGGACCCGAGAACATCCAATAGAGAAAGGAAAGTCTCTACAATAAATGGTGTTGGGAAAACTAGACGGCCACATGCAAAAGAATGAAGGACCATTATATTACACCATGTACAAAAATCAACTCAAAATGGATTAAAGACTTGAATGTAAGACCTGAAGCCATTAAAATTCTAGAAGAGAACATAAGTAGTACGCTCTTCAACATCGGTTTTAGGAGTATATTTTCAAGTACCATGTCTGACTAGGCAAAGGAAACAATAGAAAAAATAAACAAATGGGACTACATCAAACTAAAAGCTTCTGTACAGCAATGAAATAACACATTAACAAAACAAAAAGACAGCCTAACAATAGGGGGAAGATATTTGCAAACCATATATCTTATAAGGGGTTAATATTCAGAATGAACTCACACATCTCAACAACAAAAAAACTAACAACTTAATTAAAAAGTGTGCAAAAGATCTGAACAGATATTTCTCCAAAGAAGATATACAGATGGTCAACAGGCACATGAAAAGATGCTCTGCATCACTAATTATCAGGGAAATGCAAATCAAAATCACAATGAGATACACCTCATTTCTGTCGGAGTGGCTATAATTAACAAGACAGGAAATAACAAGTGTTGGAGAGGATGAGGAGAAAAGGGAACTCTCACACACTGCTGGTGGGAGTGCAAACTGGTGCATCCATTATGGAAAATAGTATGGAGATGCATCAAAAAATTAAGAATAGAACTACTATAAGATCCAGCTATTCCTGAGCTATTCCTGAGCTATTCCTATTGCTGAGCTTTTATCCAAAGAACATGAAAACACAAATGTGTAAAGATATATGCACCCCAATGTTAATTGCAGAATTGTTCACAATAGCTAAGACTTTGAAGCAACCTACATGACCATCAAGGGACAAATGGATAAAGAAGATGTGGTACACACACACACACACACACACAGAATGGAATGCTGCTCAGTCATAAGAAACAATCAAATCTGGCAATTTGTGACAACATGGATGGATCTTGAGGGTATTACACTTAGTGAAATAAGTCACAGGGAGAAAGTCAAACACCATATGATCTCACTCATAAATAGAAGACAAAAACAGCAACAAACAAACACATAGAGAGAGAGCTTGGATTGGTGGTTACGAGAGGGGAAGGTGGGGGCAAGGAAGGCAAAACGAGATTAGGCATATGTGTATGGTGATGGATGGTAATTAGTCTTTGGGAGGTGAACATAACGTAATCTGCACAGAAATTGAAATATAATGGTGTACACCTGACATTTATATAATGTTATTAAACCAACGTTACTGCAATAAAAACATGGTAAATCTGGGTAAAGAATATACAGTTCTTTGTACTATTCCTGCAAATTGTGTGTAAGTGTGAAATTATTTTTTAAAAAACACAGGCAAAAACCCCTCACTTTATTTTTCTTGCACAGTTTTATTGTTGACACAAATTTTGGATCCTAGATCCACCCGAAATTTTGAAAAAAGGCACGAGGTAAAAACAACTTTCTTTCCGTTTTTTTCTCTGACTTTATTTTTATAATTTTTCCATCATCGTCATTAGACACCAAATTAGCATTTGAGGGGGGAAAAAAGAGGGTAAAGAGGTGGAAGTGTCACCCTATCTTAGAAGGTTCTGTTAAGGTGTGTGAGTTAAACCATTTGTTCTGGTACTAGGGAGCTGGATTGGTCAATGGGGAGTGGTCAGGTAAGGTTAGAGTTCAGTTATGCTCAGAAATCTACTCCTCATGTACTAGAACTAAGAATAGGATAAAAGTAGCAATTCAGCTTCCAACCTCCAGTCTCCCTGGGCACTCTGCTAGCTCTACCCTGAATTTTTTCCTGTGCCCTCAGTGGCTCCATGGGGGGCTATGAACATATCTGTAAGCACATAGAACTATGTGTGTACATAGGGATGGGGAAAGAGGAGGGATTCCGGAGTGGCTGAAGGGGAGTTCTTTATTTTGTTTTTACAAGTTTTTTAAAAAGCAAGCCTCACATGATCATGTTTATTTCTTCATTACACATGACAACCGTGTAGGTGTTCATCACCAGGGCAACAGAGAACAGGGATGTAAAGATCAGCTCTTCTTGTGGACTCGGGACACTCATCCTCAATTATATTAGCCCCAAGACCTAAAGGTGGTCCCCCATCCTGTTTCCACTCAATTCTGAAAGCAGTCTCATCTATCTGATGCAAAATCAACACCTAGGGAGACCCAAATCTTCAAAAGAGAGAAACACCCGCATTCTCTTTACTAGGCCTCTAGGGCAAAATCAGAGTCATCCCAACAGCTGGCTGGAGGAGATCCACAAAATTTTACATGATATTTTTTGAAACAAGTACTAGAACATTGGAACGTCTCCTTCTTCTATTCTGAAAGTTGAGGAATGGGTGACTGAATTCATACTGCAAATCAAGTTTGTTCTTGAGTCCAGAGAGAGAACATTCTGTTCACAGGTATGGGCAAGTGTGTTGGAGAGTTCCTGCAAATTGTGGCCAGCAACCTTGAGCAAGTTGCCCAACTTCTCTGAGCCCCAGTTTTCTTTGTCTGTCAAACTGGTATAAAGACTATGCAGAGCTGTTAGGAAGGTTAAATGAAATAATATGTCTGAAATGCCTGGAATGCAACAGATGTTTGAACCAATGTCAGCCTTCTATCCACTGGTGCTTCCCTCTACTCCTGACAAAAGTCACCTCAGAAAGGCATTATTCATCTATCTGGGTTGTAATTTCCTCATCTGTTAAACTGGGGTAAAAACCCATATATCGTAGGGTATTTATGATGAGTATGTGAGATGAGATAAGTGAAACACCAGGCAGCTAAGAGGCATATATCCCTTCATATCAATTGGATTGATGCTCCTGACCTCATAGTCATCGAGTAGAAACAATGCTACTCTCACATTCATTAGACATTATCTTTTACATATTTGGAGGAAGGAGTTGGTCTATATAAGGGGAAAAAGGTGACCTTATAGAAAGTTCTCCCATCTTTCATGTTCTCAAAGCAAACACAGGAGAAACCAGATGAATTCTTGACAATGTGTGCTGGCATGACATTAGAATCTGGAATAGTCCCCAATTTAAATATAAATCTCTCAACTAACAGTTTCTCCCCAGAGAAATTTTGCTAACTGGCAGAAGAGATGAGCTGGGTAACAGAAAGCTCTCTCCATCATGCTTAACCAGGGTCCTGCTTGAGGCGAAGGCAGAGGTGAACGGATGTTATTAAAGGTGGAATCCAACCTTTTGTAGCTCAACTCCTGATGTGGTCAAAGAAACAAGATCCTCAGTGGCTGTGGCATTACAGAAAGTCGAGGGTTGGATCGAAGGGCAGCAATCACATCTTAAACCACAGGGGAATTGAAACTGGCCCAACCCCAACTCAGTTCTAGCAATAGTGGGCTCTAAATGATCAGCACCTCCTCCCAGGTGCCTGACAGAAGAAAAGACATTATCTGTCTGGCAAAACAAAACAAAACAAAACAAAATTCTAAAGATATACCCAAACTCATATATCAAACAGTCTCAGGGAAACTGAGTGATGAAATAATTGATTAAAAAATTAATGAATGATTAAAGTTGAATGATTAAAAAGAAAACCACACGTAGCCACATCATTATCAAGTCTCTAGAAACAAAAAATAGAGAGAAAAACCTTAAAGGTAACCAACGGAAACAAGATACATTACAATTAAGGATCTCCATTGCAATATTCAGCTGATTTCTCATCAGAAACAATGGACACAAGAAACCAATAGAAAGATTTAAAGTACTGAAGGAAAAATCTGTTAATCTAGAATTTTATAAATAGCAAAATATTATCAAAGAAAGAAGGAGAAAAAGATCATTTTTCACACCAACAAAAGCAAGAGAATTATTCTTTATCAGACTTTAACAACAAGACTAAAGGAAGTTTTTCAGGCTAAGAGGAAATGATATAAGATGGAAGCACAAGGAGTGAAAAGCACTAAAAATTATAGATATGTAAATAAATATAACAGACTATTTTTCCTTAAATGGGTTAAAATACTACTGCCTGAACCCGAATGTCTGTTTCCTTCCTTATGTTAGGAAAGTTTTCAGTTATTGTTTCTTCAATAGATTCTCTGCCCCTTTGTCTCTCCCTTCTCCTCCTGGGACACTTACAATATGGATATTAGTGTGCTTGATGTTGTCCCAGAGGTCCCTTAGACTGTCCTCATTCTTTTTAATTATTTTTTCTTCTTTCTGTTCAGCTTGCATAATTTTCTCTAGTCTTTTGTCCACCTTGATGACCCATTCTTCTGTATCATATACTCTTCTTTTGAGTCTCTCTACTGAATTTTTCATTTCCAGCATTGTATTCTTCATTTCTGACTGGTTCTTTTTTATATTTTCCAACTCTCTGTTGTAGTTCTCACTGAGTTCATCCATTCCTCTCCAAAGGTCAGTAAGCATAATTATGATTGTTAGTTTGTACTGTCAGGTAGAAGGTTTATCTCTGTTTCATTTAGTTCTTTTTTCTGGGGTTTTGTCCTGTTCCTTTACTTAGAATGTATCCCCTTGTCTCTTCATTTTGCCTCTTCCTCTGTGCTTATATCTATGTATTCAGTAGATCAGCTATATCTCCCAATCTTAGAGAGGTGGCTTTATGTAAGAGATGCCCTATGATGGCCAGAAGTTTGCTTCCTTCTTGTCACCAGTTCCAAATGTTCCAGGAGTGATCCCTGTGTGGGCTATGTGTGTTATTCTCTTATGTCAGGGTTGCTTTTGCTGAAAGTGTCAGGGAGGCTAGGCTACACCCTGGTTGTAATGCTCAGCTGTGTGTGGCTGCTAGGGACCCTTTAGTCACTTAATCAGGCATGGGGATCCCCAGTACAGTTGACTGCAAGGTCTAATAACATATTCCTGTTGCAGCTTTTTGATTAAGTGAGCAGGCCCCCAGTTGCTGGTTGCTAGGCTCAGGGGCTTACAGCTGCTGTAGACCTCAGGCCTGCAAGACTGTTGTCAGCTCTCTCGGGATTTCAGCTGAGTGGGGCTGGCCCCAGGCATGGCAGCACATGACTGTTTCAGGCTTTGGAAGGTGGGGCCAATCCATTATGTGGCTGTTTGAGAAGCACAAGTCTGCTGCAGCTGACAAAGCCCACCACCCACAAGGCCACATGCACTGTCAACACAGTCCTGCCCTGTGTACATGCCCCAACCCACTGAAGTGGATCCAGTCATCCTGCTGCAGGGGCTACACAAACTCCACCAATACAGGCCCATCCCTCATGCATGCCTTGCTCTGCAGAGGCGGACCCACTCATCCAGCTGCAGAGGTCACACACACACTGCCTATGTGGGCCCACAAGTTGCCCAAGGGCTTGCTACTGGGTGAGGCCTGTCCCTAAGGTGGGCTGCCTGCCCTGGCTGAACTGATTTAATCAGTGCTCTAGTGGGTGGGGCAGACCATTGCTCTAACAGGCCATGGGAAGAACTCCAATGCCATCTGCTAGAGTCTGTGTCAGCATGACTGTACTAGGTTACAGTAATGGCTGCTGCCAATGTCTCATTCCCTGGGGAGGTCTCACCTCTCACTTAGATGCCCCCAGAGCCTATCAAGTGAGTCTCTTTTCATCAAAGAACTGTGTAGCTTTCTTTCTGGTGATTTTAGGTTGCTTTCCTAAAAGGCTGAATTTCTGCATGGGCCCTTTAAGACTAACCTTTTCTTTCCCTTATGTCCAATAGCCTTTCTAGAGGTATTCCTCATTGTAGTTAATAGCCAGCAAAGTCAGATATTATGACTTTCATCTCCGTTGTGCTGGATCCAAAGCTGCTTATTGTGGTGGTACTCCCCCACTCAGATCCGCTGCTCCTCCAGGGAAGTCTTCATACCTTAGGATTGCTCCCAGCCAGCTGTGAAGTGCCACAGCTTGAAATTGGCATTTTTCTCTCCAGGAAGGGAATTCTGCCTCTTCCACCTCAGTCAGCACTGTCCCTGTTTGTGGGGATTCTTTTTATCCACTTTTCAGTTCTCTCTCAGGGGTCAAGTTTCCGAGATTAGTTATAAATTTGTTGTGTCCATGGGAGGCGGTAAGTTCAGAGTGCGCCTATGCCACCACCTTGGCACCATCTCCCAGATTTACCATTTCAAAACCATTTTAAAACACTTGTTCTGTCGTTCTCTCTCTCTCTCTCTCTCTCTCTTTCTCTCTGTCATACATGTGTATTTTTACTTTTTTCCTGAACCACTGAAGAGTAGGTTGCAAACACTATACCCCTTCATCCTTAAACACCTTAAAATTTTGAGCAAGGACAGTGCCTTATATAACCACAATTCACTTATCACATTCAGAAAATTTAATATAGTCACAAAGTTTTCTAATCTAAGGTTCAGTTCATATTCTCATTTCATCAATTGTCCCAGTGATATCCCTTTTGACACCACAGAAGAAGCTCTAGTCCAGAATCAGTATAGCCCATTAAAGAAGATTTAAGCTGGAATACTTCCTCAACCTTTCTTTCCTCAGTTATGATGTTGATCTTTTTGAAAAATGCAGGTCTGTTTTACCAAATGGCCATCATTTGAGTTTCTCTGATTCTTCATGATTCGGTTCAAGTGATGCATTTTTCTTGGAATACTACATAAGTTATGTGTCTTTCTCAGAGAACCACATTCCAAGCACATGATCTTTTGCCCATTTACTGTTGATGTTAACTTAGACCACTCACTCTATGCTTACTCTCCTTATGTAATTCATAAGTAAATATGAAGAGATACTTTGGAGCTATATAAATGTTGTGTTTTTCTTAAGTACTCCCTCCACCATGTTTAGCATCCGTTGATTCTTTCCTGAATCAGTTTTACTATAATGCTTGCAAAATAATGATTTTTTTCTAAACCCACTTATTTCTGCATTTATTAGTCTTCTACTGTAAGGAAGAACTTTTCCTTCTTCCTCACTAACTCACTTACTTATGCATTATTATTATTGGAGGATAGCAGAATATGTCATCCTTGGTTTATTGATTACGTTGAGCTGAAGGTAAATGAAAAAAAGAAACACAGGGACAGTGCTTCTTTGGGCTCCTTTTATCTGTCTAAAGACAGATCCTCCAAAAGGAACATGATTATCATTAATCCACTTCCTGGGAGTTTCACCAACCAGGGAAGATTGTCTTCTCTCACAGAAGAGGAGACTAGAAGTTGATACCACACCCAGACACACTTTGTCACAAACTATCACACCTCCCATCTATCCTTCTAAGGGCCCAGTCACCTTTCCTAAAAGCCATTTACTCTTCACTAAGAGGCCTACATCCTCCCTCCTCTTTCCTAATTAGGATGGCACTTAAGCCTGAATTGTAAGTCATCGCAGAGAGTTACTCATTTTCCCCTGGTTATCTCTCACGTATACATGAAATATACATGTTAATACATTTGTTTGTTTTTCTCTTCTTAATCTCTTTTATTACAAGGGTCTCAGCTAAGAACTCAGAAGGGTAGAGGGAAAATTATTTTTCTTCACCTACAGCATGGACTCAGAGTCATATTTTATTTACTGAGCTAAAATCGGTTATTATTTGTGGGGTTTTGATGCTTAAGTTGCCCCATATTTTCCCAGAGAGGGTTCCCTCAAGCTGTCCCCTGTCCTTTTGACATGCGTCCATCATTTTCTGAGCACTTCCTGACTTTCCTGGTGCCACATGATGTCCAGGCTTATTTTCTACCATCCCAGCCCCCGCTGGGGAATCAACTACTTCCCCAAGGAGCCTGGTTCTTTTAGTGGGGGATGGTATTTGGGATAAAGGATCTGGGCATTAGCTGTGCTCCTGGTTACTGAGCTGTCCTTGATTCTCTGCCCTTTCAGCAGAACAGCCAGGAAAACCCCACTCAGGTCTGCCTTGATTTCCCCTATTGAAATGTGGATCTCTACAGGGAAAAGTTTTAAAATTAATCTTGGAGTGGAGAAGAGCTTTCTAAGATGCTATAAAGAAATTATTGAAAGGTTACTTGTAGCTAAAGAATATTACACAGCAAGTTAGAGGACATACAGGGAAGCAAAATTATTTGCAACATATGTAGAGACATAACTCATTTCCTGCTTCAAAAAGCTTTAAACACAGAAACAGGCATTCACGGAAAGAGATATTCAAGCAAATCTGAAGGTACCCAACCTCGTTTATAATTTTTTTTAAAAAGGATGCGATTCCATTTTTTACCTGTCTTTACAGAAACTAAGAAGTCTGATGACATTGAAATTCATGAGGTATAGAGAAATAGGTACTCTCATAACCTTTAGAGAAATTTGGCAATATCTCTCCAAATGTGAAACACATTAAATTGGGCGTAGGAATTCCACTTCTGGAAATTTATTTTGCAGTGTCACCCTTGAAGGTGGCTGAGGTGGCTGTGGCAGCCTCAGTGGTGACAAGTAGAGATTTGTTCAGGAATTCTTGAGAGAGAAGAAAATTCCCAAATAGACTTCTTTCTGGAATGACTCACAGCCTAAATGGAATGAAACAATTCAAAATTAAAAATAGTAAAATTTATTTTCTTTAATGTTATAAACACTAATCTTTATTTTCCTTCCTTTTACTAGAATATTTATAAACATTTGTGGATGAGAAATATAGAATGTTCTTCCAAAGAGTAAGTAGTTAATAACAGTCTTAATATTTCCTCTTAACATTTGCATTAACTGTCCATCTATTTTCACTATTAACTGTTTTAAAGATCATGGTAATCATTTTTTACATATAAATTGACAGCCTCTAAAATTATCTTTTCAGCCTTTAACATCTGCAATAGTAAATCTATACTTCAGTCGGCTGTGACAAATGAGGAGGGTTTATTATGTTTTAGCTTCAGTTCCCCACTGCTGCATTAGACACTGGGATAGTGGTGTGGCTGAAGGATAGAAGACTAGGTTCACAGGAATGGATTATGAGCGTAAACGTTTTTATGAACAAACTCTTTATTAATATTGTCTTATACACTAGGCATTCTTATGTGTCTCTTCTATTTATGATTTCTGTATCATCTTATAGATGTGTTCCTATAAATAAGAACATAAAGAAGATATGTTGAAGTCTCCAATAC
This sequence comes from Equus asinus, assembly GCF_041296235.1. Classification (NCBI taxonomy): domain Eukaryota; kingdom Metazoa; phylum Chordata; class Mammalia; order Perissodactyla; family Equidae; genus Equus; species Equus asinus. Next base: position 15,782,197 of record NC_091802.1, read on the forward strand.
CTGTGAACGTGACGTTACTGGGAAATAGGATCAAGTTAAGATGAGGTCACTAGAATGGCCCTAATCCAATATGACTGACGTTCTTATCACAAAGGGAAATAGAGACAGACATGCATAGATAGGAAATGATGTGAAGCAACACAGGGCGAATGCCATCAAAAAGCCAAGGGTTGCCTGAAGCTATTGGAAGCCAGGGGAGAGGCATAGAACACATTCTCCCTGATAGCCCTCAAACACCTTGATTTCAGATTTCTAGTCTCCAGAACTGAGACAATATGTCTGTCATTTAAGCCACACACTTCATGGAACTTTGTTCCAACAGTCCCAGGAAACCAATACATGTGGCAAAAAGGACTTTACAGATGACAATTAAGATGAGGATTTTGAGGGAGCTGCCCAGTGGCATAGTGGTTAAGTCTGCATGCTCTGCTTTGGCAGCCTGGGGTTTGTGGGTTCAGATCCCAGGCACAGACCTACACACTGCTCATCAAGCCATGATGTGGTGGCATCCTACATACAAAATAGGAGAAGACTGGCACAGGTGTTAGGTCAGGGACAATCTTCCTCACCAAAAATGAAATAAAATAAAGATGAGGATTTTGAGATGAGGAGATTATCCCAGGTTATCTGACCTTAAATGGAATCACAAGAAGGAAAGAGAGGTAGATTTGACTATAGAAGGAGGTAAGACAATGGGAGCAGAGAGTGATTTGAAGATGCTATGCTGCTGGGTTTGAAGATGGAGGAAGGGGCCACAAAGAACACAGGTGTCCACTAGAAGCTCCTTATTCTAGAAGGAACCATTTGCTGACACCTTGATCTTAAACCTATGAAACTAATTTTGGGCTTCTGACCTCCAGAATTGTAAGAGAATAAATTTGTGTTGTTTTAAGCCACCAAGTTTGTGGTAATTTGTTGCAGCAGCAATAAAACGAATATACCACTGAAGACATGATAAGACCTGGTCTTCATTTAAGAAATATCATAGCTGCACTGTGGCAACATGGATTGGGAAGGGGAAAAATGGCAGGGGACAGGGGAGAGAGGTCAAGTGGGAAAATATTGAAGTAGTGCAGGTAAGTGAAGATAGGGGCTCAGCTAAGCTCATAGCTATAAGGGAGACTTAGGTGGACATGAAAGGCAGTAAATACAGACTTCATGTCTCAGCCATTTCTAGCCTTCTGTGGACCCACTGGAAGCATTATTTGCCTTGGTGACAGCACAGAGTTTGAGGTCCCCATCAGCCTAGAGTACTAAACTAATGTCTGAGCAAACACTCTTCTCAAAG